>NC_133517.1:91225000-91257500 GCF_049354715.1 Callithrix jacchus
TAAATTCCTGTAAATAGTTACTCTGTTGTAGCAATAGAGGCCAAGTCTCACTGATGGTAGAATAAGCTTATCTGATATCAATTATTTTCACTAGTATTTTTACCATCAGTCATTTCATAATTTGCTTGACTATTTCCTAAACTATAACCCCCATCAGGAAAATCCAATATCATTGACTTCCTTAAGGCTGGTATCTGAGTGTTCAGCAGGATGGCTGGTTTCCATCACAAATTTTACAAAAAGCCAGAAATTTGGTTTGAGAAGATGGCTGGCAATAGTGCCAATCTATAAAGGCCTAGCATTCATCTTCTGATCAGATTTATAGGTCTGAGAAATGGATTTTCCTGAATGAGTCTGATTATTTTCCCAAAATCCTGGAATCATATTAGATTCCTCATTGTCTTCACTCTTCATAGCCAATCAATCACTAAAGTCCTGCCAATTCTACATCCAAAATCTCTTTCCAGTCTCGTTTCCTTCACCTCCAGAGACTTTAAGTTTCAGACCCCATCAGCTCTAGCTCTCAATACCTAATCCCCTTACTTCCTGCCTTGCGTTTTTCCAATCAGAGCTGCACTCTTATGCAAGAATGTGTGGCTAAAACACAAGTCTGATTCTGTTCCCCACTCAACTAAGATCTTTGAGTGGCTCTCCCTTGTCTACAGGAGGGAACTCAAGCTACCTATTATGACATCCTAGAAATAAACTGCCATCCTAGCCATCACTTTTTAATTATGAGGAATCAAGCTGATCTAAACAGATAATATGTAATTATAGGTAAAAGCACATACTTTGAGAGGGAACACAGATGAGTGAGAGCTTCAATTTCTGACATTAACAGTTAATGAAAAACAGGACTTTTAATAAATCATTGCTGGATATGACTACAGACCAAATCTTCCAAGTTTCTCTCTACAGCTCAGACTTTCTCTTTCTCCCTCCATGTTCTACACTTTATCTTTAATCCCTTATTTTATTCAAAATAGATAATACTATGAAGATAAAGGCCACAAAGATAAAGACAACTCTCAAACCATATAACACAGCAGTTTTAAACCGCTGACTGCTTTCACAATCAGTTCAACCAGTGAGATTTTGGCTAAATTTTTACTTATTGTTGAGTAAACTGCATGAGGTCCCTTGAAAAAACAAATTCCAGAAATGCCAGTGACAAATGAGTAAAGTGTAAATTACAGGACAAAAATATTTGCCAAAAATATCAGAAACAAGAGGTTACATGGCATACCATTTTTTTCCTATTCTAAAACCTATCTGCTGGGTACAGAGCATATTAACTTATTGAACCAATTGCTAGAAATAAGTCAGAGAACCTTGAAAATATGTCGCTATTACAAAATGCCTTAAAATGCTAAACAAAATAATGGCATGAAATAAATAGGGATTTTGGACAAGCTGCCTGATAACTCTCAAACACGAATTATACTGCTTTTCTCCAACCTCCATGGAGAAAAGCATGCTTCCCTTCGGATTTCTTCTACCATTTGGTGCAACATTCACTTTGGCTATATTGATACTGGCTTCATTAGAGAAGTAAAATGCAATTGTCTCCAGAGATCAAAGGACAATCTATTAAATAAAGCGACTGGAAGTATAGAATGAAATAATATGAAAAGTTAGAATTTTACGGTGAATCAAAATGTAAATCGTACTGACATACTGTAGCTAAATGCAGAACTGAAGATTAGTTTTATTAAAGGGAAACTGAAAGTGGCTTGAATGATATGAAAAAAATATGAAAAGATATATGAATTCTAAATAACCCATTATATGTACTAGATTAAAACTAGCATTTGTTCTATTTTAGAAAATTTAAAAGCATTGATGGTTAACTTTGATTTTACTAAGAAATATAGAACCCCCAAATAATAATCACTGTGATTTTTATACCAAAATTCATATTCAATGATTCAGGACCTTGAAAGAATAGTTTATGTTAAAATAAAAACAAAATGAAGCCTATTATCAACTGTGTTCAGTGGGGAAATAGTGTGACACATTGTATACTGACCACATCGTCCTGAAATCTTTAAGAATTTTGCTCTTAAATGAAACAGAGGACTTGGCACTAACTGTTTTAAACCAAAGGTCGTTATGAATTCTGAAAGCTAGCGCCCATGTTTGCCTAAAGGAAAGGAAGGGAGATGGAGACAGATATATCAAACTTCTCTGCACACCAGGGGTTCTGAATTGGACTTCTTTTCAAATGCTTATCGAATACTCGGTGTTTTTTCTTCTAAACGAAAATGACAGATTCTAAAACACCTTACTGTGTATTTCAGTGCATTACATCACTTAAGTCATTTACAAAATTGTATAAAATTACCCTGAAATCGCATCAAGTATAGCAATGAACCATGAAACTAAAAGAAAAAAAAAACCTGGAAAAACACATTTCACTTTGCAAGGGAAATATAATAGAGTCAAGGTCTAAGAATGAAGCAGTTACTCCTTTCACGTTCTCAAATACAATCAAACTTATTACAACATTCTTTGAATCCATGGAAGATTTTTTTTTCTAAAAAGAAAACACTGACTAAATAAAACTATTGGTTCAATGATTTATTGAAAAAAGAAAGTTAAAAAGTCATAATAAGGATAATAGGAAATGAATATCTATTAACATTCTAATGAAAATAGAAGAAAATTATCTATAAAAATCCTGAATATATTCAGCAAACATTGTTTCTGCAAATTAATTTTGGGAATAATTTGATTTTGAGTATTTCCAAATGAGTGTGTGTGTGTGTGTGTGTGTGTGTGTGTGTGTGTGTGTTTGACAGACAGAGAAAGAAAGAGAGAGAGAGTTTTAAACGTTGATCTAGCTTTATCACCAAAATCCTACAATTTTAAAGTTTGGTTCATGTACCACAAGACAATTCATCGTACTTCTGTCTGTTCCCTGGGTTTCATGATTACAGCTCCTAAAGATCAAAGAGAGTCCTGGATACTTACCAATTAATCTTTAAAAGACTGGAAAAAACACAACAGCCTGAACATGTGGTCAATTAAATAAATATCCTACTCAAGTTTGAGTATGCTCCCATTTCTAGATCCTAAAAGTAACTAGTTTACTCTTCAGTTTCTGGGAAGAGCAGATTTTCTGCATTAATAGAAGTTTCTCTGCTATGCTTATTGGCTGCTGGGTAGGCAGGCTCTACCTGTTCTAGGGCCATGATGTTTATGACCCCCTTCATTTTTTTAGATATGTAAAGCAGCTCCCAAACCCCTAGTAAATCATCAAGCCCACTTACTGATCTTACTCCATTTACTAGGCTACCAAAAATAACCATCCCCTATGATGCAAAGAAGTGGCCTTTTAAAACTCAGACAAATCTGGGTAAGGAACTCAACTATAAATATTTAGCATTTATGTGACCTTGGACAATCTATTTAATCCTTCTGAGACCATTTCCTCATCTGGTAAAGGGTGATTAATCTGTATATTGAAAAATGATTGTTGTATAATATCCCTTTACATGAAGGACACAGCACAAGGTTGAACACGGAACAGTCACTTCAAAAACGTTAGTTCTACTCTCTTATTGGAATGGCAAGAACTCTTTCCTGGAAGCTTTAACTAGGGCAGATTGTAAAAAATCACCTGCTTGAGGTATTGTCCCAGAAGGTATTGGCCCTAGAAAACACAGTGCGTTTGCTGCTCTGTTCTTGGCCCTGGTCTTCTTTTGGGGAGTGATTTATATCATTGATTTCAGACTGTTATTCTGGAAGGAGATTGGTTCTGTATAGCTTTCAGACCTCTATTGTCTGCAGTAACTTTGGAGTAAATATGCACTTGCTAATATTCTGTATGCTAGAAATCTAGAAAATAGGTATTGGCTTCAAAACACCAAAACTCTTGGAATTTTCATAACTTTGAAATTTCAGAGTCCCAAATTATTAGGATTTTGTTTTGTTTCTCAGATCATAGACTGAGTTTTAAAAGCTGGATAGATCAGGGGAAACTAAAAAATAAGGAGAAATAAAGTCATAATTGATGTGATATCTATTTTTTCTCTAGTTTATATTTTTATAAATACGTCTACTTCTTACATACAATTCACATTTATTTAGAGAACTTTAAATAAAAATTTCTTAAAATCTCTTTCAATATATAAGTTAACATGACAAATACTAGTTTTACCAATAAAGATCTACTAAACTTTAACAAGGTAGCTAGATGGGAAACATTATCCCTAGGCTAAAGATTATATTGTGTGTTATCAGTACTGTGCCATTGAGTCTGGATTTGTTTATGTCCAAAAACTGGCTAAGTATTTAATTGTAAGATTTTAAAGTGACTGTGAAATGATGTCTCTCTCTCTCTCTGTGTGTGTGTGTGTGTGTGTCAGCGCGCACGTGTGTGTGCATGCAGGGGGGTGTAGCATTGTTTGGAGCATTCATTTTAAAAATAAAAACTATAAATGTGCAAAAATATTTATATGAACGACACTCCTGAGTAGAAACTCCATTTCTAATAGTCAAACTTGATGCACATACTGGTCTCTTGGCATGCCCAGCTCAGAGCCATCTGTTACATTGGCACTGTGCCCACTCACAAGGAGTTATGCCAGTTTAACATGATATAGGTGACACCGAAATGAAGGTTTGAGAGGATAGATAGAAGGAGTGAGCTATGAACCCTCCTGTAATCAGACCCTTGGTGGCTGTCTGTATTGGAGTGGAGGATTTGTGTTAACTCTATGGACCCTGTGTTACCAAAAACTTCACTCTCCACCAAAAAACTCAGTGTGCCGTCTGTCACTCAGAATATTAAATATGTTACCAAAGTGAGGAAAATTAAATACTGTAGTCTAAAACCCTGCACCATCTTGGAACTAATACATTGTTGAGTAGGTCAAGAACATTGTAGCCACTGATCATTGATTTTCAAAGGGATTTTCAAAAGCCTATGAATTAACATATATAGTACATACATTTTATAGGAAGGAACAGAACAAAAAGATTCTGCAATGTAAATTACGAGCCAAAAAGTTTCCTAAATGCTTTTCCTATACACATCCATCAATTTCATTGTACATATGTGCTTTAGCCCTTATGCTAATATATTGAGTTTCTACTCTATTGCTGGGAAACAAATAATAAAATTTTTATTTTTGATACTATTATTTTTCTGTAGAACTCTCATAACTTTTTACAAAATGTTCACATTGTTAAAATCTCTAAAGCAGCCTACTTTCCATTGTCCTGCACCCTTCTCAGTTAAATACATTTTCTCAGGAGGCAAGTAATACACAAAAGTCTGTAAGGGAACTCAAGGAAATATTTTTAGATAAGTCCATGCATCAAATCATCTTGGATCTAAAGAGGCATTAGCAGAACAAAAGTTGAAATACCCATTCTGATATTCTTGGAGCCTCGTGAAATTATTCTTAGTTCCTTCACAGCTAAATACATAGTCTGTGTAATTACAAAAAGAGAAATAGTTTAAGAAAACAAAGAAAGCTTTCAAAAATGGTCTAATTAATTTTCTCTATTCTTTTTTTTTTGGAGATAGAATTTTTGTTCTTATTGCCTAGGCTGTAGTGCAATGGCACCGTCTCCGCTCATCACAACCCCAGCATCCCAGGTTCAAGTGATTCTCCTGTCTCAGCCTCCGGAGTAGCTGAGATTACAGGCATGTGCCACCATGCCTGGTTAATTTTGTACTTTTTAGTAGATGGGGTTTCTCCATGTTGGTCAGGCTAGTCTCAAGATTTTCTCTATTCTTGACTTTGTAATTCATGGGTTAGCATTACCTGGTCAGGTCAGGTAGCACAAAACATAAGGTGGCAAGTAAGAGAAAATTTTAATCATTAATTTATTTAGTCACTTCCTCAACCTGTATTCATAGAACACACACTGGCCAAGGAAATGGGGAACACAGAGGGCTAAAGAATACATACAGCATTCCCTCAAAGTGCTTACTCTATGCTCTTAAAAGGGTGTAGTCTCCTCACTGTCCTATAACACTGGCTCCTAAGTAGGCCTTTCATTCCACTGGATCTGATCTGTGTACTGAGATGCCAGTGGATCTCTGCAGATGAAATGTTCATGATGCCGATAGAAATATATTCCCAAAGACCAAGATAACATGACTCAGCTTAGCACATTTTTAAGTTTGTCTAGATAATATAACTTTGTTGTGCTTTCTATTGTAATTTGGTCCTTTTCGGCTACATTACTTTGCATAATTGTTTATTCTTTCTGAACCTCTATTAATTTATCGGTAAATGGCAAAATATCTCCCACTTCCTATGGTTGTTCCAAGGATTGTATATAAATATACAGTAAGTATACAATCTGTGCATATGAAATGTCTAGCACAGAAAAGGGGCTCGATAATATTGGTTCAATCATTCATCAAGGTAGTGTGTTTCAGACATAAATAATATACCCTATTACTTGTTCTTATTTTAGTTGAAATCTATCACCTATTTAAAAATGTCATCTGAAGTAGGCTACAACATTTCAAAACTGGGTTTCTTCCTTTTTCAAATATATCTTCTTATAATTCTGTTGCTAAAAATGTCCCAGTTGTTTAAGGAAAAAGGACAAATGTCAAAAAACTATACCATGAAATAAATCCATACATCCTTGCCTTGGTCTATACACTGTAATCTCCCTTATATCGTTTCCTGCTTAATTTTTTTGAACTCAGTGCCTGTCAACAGGAAGTACATTTAAATTTATGTTTTCTCTTATTTTACACATAAATGACTGTTAATTAAATATTACAAAACTTATAAAAGTTAGACTTTGGACATGTACATAATGACTGAAACTTTTAACTGCAGAGTTGGTTATGGAAGCCTTAGCACTACTGACACACCATACAACTTTGCATTCTTTTAAATATATATATTGTGTGTGACTTACCTGGGTAAGGCTCTAAAGGATACAATGCCCTACCTAATTCATCAGCCACTTTCCCCTACATGTGATTTTCCTCTTTCACTGTGCTCCAGGCAGATTGGCAAAGCCCTTTCTGGTCCAGGGCCTTAACACATGCTATTCCCTCTGTCTGGCCAATACTCTCCCCACACTGCAAGTCATTCATATTCATCAGGGAAGTCTTCCCTGAGCTCTCACCACAGGCCAATTCCATTGTTCAACACTCTTTGGATAAGTCCCTGAACTCTCTTAGGATAATATCCACTCATTGTCTCACCTTCTAGAGCTGTGGAAAGTAAGTTCTGTCTGGTTTGTTCACTAGCACAGCCTTTAAATATCAGAATGATCAGCACATGTAGGCAAATAATAAATATTTGTTAAATGTAGGGATATCACTATCCCTGGCAATGGTCAGGAACATTAGGGAGGCCTCCTCTTTGCATACACCAGTAGGAAAGATATGAAAGTAGAGAGGGTCATAGTGAATGAAAAGAATTCATGGCTGAATTCATTCATGCATAAATGCATCCATCATTTCACCATGCCTACTAGATTACAGTTCAAGATATTAATAAAGCCAAGTTCCTTAACCCTAACAAGTTATCCAGTTGAATAATGCATACACACATGTGCGCATGCACACGCACACACACACACACACACACACAATTATCTAGAGACAGTCCATGTGTCAAGCTGAATCACATGACATCACTTGCTGTAAGAGTTTTAGGGAAGTAGAAAAATTGTCATGCTGACAATAGTTGGGAGCCTCAGAAAAAGAGATGGGATTTGAGCTGGCTCAGGAAGAATGTTAATGAAGATGATATTGTGGAAAGGAGTCTTGCCCTAATAAAAGAACCCAGGTCTGCTAGTATTCTGTTTATCTTTGACCATAATGGCAAAGTCAAGAAAACGTGATTCTTTTCCAGCATACAGCATGCAATACTGTAATGTAGGAAATCCATTTCTCTGAGCCCCATTTTCTTCTTCTTTAAAATTAAAAGGCTAGTACATTTGTTTCTTTCAGCTAATTCAAAAACTGAAGTTGGCAAATGAGATCAAGTAATAATGTCATGCCACTAGATACTGCTACCATTAGACAACTCCAGGTGAGGTTTTAGAGCTTGCAAATAAAATGGGTGTTCTATGAACCTAAGCTTACTCATTGTTATATGTGAAATGGAGTTACATAAAGATAAGGATTCAGTAAATACCTTGTAACTCCACCTACCTGAACTCCAGCTATCCCCTATCACATGGCATATTAAAAATGACTTTAGAAGGGAGTGTCATGATCTCAATAGATGCTAGTTAACACAGGCCAGGAAGCACTTTACTGTCAGGCATGAGTTTCCTATAAGGACTTTGGGTCCTGCTGTGGATGTCTTCCTAAATGAATAATCCATTCATATCATAATGTGCCAACTACCTGAGGCATGATTTCTGTATGGACCTTTAGCGTTAACAGTGCCCTAGCTTTCTGTAACACTCTTACATTTGGTGGATTGGAATAACTCAGGAATGTATGTGGAAGCTGGACTCCTTATTAAAGATTTAGTTAAGGTTTCTGGTTAATAGATTACTAAAATTTCACAGTAAGGTTCCTAAAAAGAAGCAATAAGTTTTTTGTTAAAAAATCAAATGACTGAAATAAGAAGCCCAAAAGCATATAGTTCACTGAAGTATCTAGAACATTACTGCTATATTACTTCTAGTAATTATAAATATTCACTGAAGAGCCTTGGGTTCATGTATAGAAGGCTTTTCTATTTAAATTTGGATTAACTTGAGATATGGCACATCTATGGATGATAGATGTAATGTAGCCAAACTGTTATATAAACATACCTACTTTTGTGTGTGGAATAAAGACAGGAAGAGATTTTCAACTGCCAAGCATTCTCTTGGATAGGCAAGATTCCCCAAATTTTCAGAACTGCAGTGAGCATCATGATCTTGTCCCCATTCATTGATGCCATAATTTGTGAAAGCTTCCACCTGAGTCAGTAAAAGATAGTGGTGATTATTTCCACGGAAGTATATACCTTGGGTCTTTTTGGTGTTCACAAAGCAGGTACTTAGGAAAGTTTGTTGAAAACAAGATTTGTCTCCTATTTACATTATTAATATGCATTTGTCATTGTCACAGGTTGTGGGTCCTGCTCCCTATTACTCTGCCTGTATAAATATAAGGAAATTCCTTTACTCTCCAATACACCTTCCATGAGGTGATTCCTGATTGTGGGCATTCATCTTTGGAGTTTCATGTGAATAGGGTTATAAAAGGTCTGGGAGACATTCTAGGGTTCGGTTGCTGAGTGACTATTTGAGCAATGAGGAAAGTGGGCAATGAGACAGTTCCCAGGCTAACAGTTCTATGAAGTTATTTTCTGCACACACGACATAATTTCACAACACCAGAAGCCAAGAAAAAGGAGGAGAATCAAAGGAGGTGAAAGTAGAATAAAAAGAACCTACTAAATAGTTTTGCTTTGGAATCGGTCATCCACCCGATACTATTCCCAGGTTGTTGGAAAGTATGTAAAGATAGTTTCAAGAATATAAAAAATTTAGCTAAGTCTTAAAAGGACATCAATAGATTCATTAGCCATTATTAGTAAAACTGTCACTTCAAGGTATTTACAAATTTATTTTGAATTATAGAGTCATAAAATACATTCCAAATATAATAACTATGGGTTTTGTCCTGAGTATGGAGGCAAATTGTGCTTAGATTTTCATTTTTAATTACACAGGTGACTGCTTAAACATTCCTATTAATATAACAAATTAAAATGTTTTTAATAAGTTGAAATTAATAATTGTTTTTACAATTTTACACAGAGACTGAATGAATCTTTAAAAATATATCTTTTAAAGCAAAGCATATGCATTTTAGTCATTACAGACTTATCTGTCTTCAACTTGTGAGTCTAATATTCAATGAGAGTAAGTGATTGGGCAGCTATAAATTTGGAGATAAAATGCCTTTAGACGTCACTCTAACAAGACTTGCATGCTATTAGTATTCTCTCAGGGATCAATTTTAAAAGTTGTAACATAATAAAAAATGGTTGGACTATATTTCCCCACAGCTTTCATTTTATTATGTTGCATGAAATATGCCTTTATTGGCTATAGCATTACTGGAAGTAAAATATACTGGGTACTGAAAAATTCTGTCACTTTGTATTAGCTGTAAATTATCGACTAGTATAAACCCTAATTTCATTTGTCACATTCTGTTGCATTGCTGCTCTTCCCTGTTCCCATTCTGTCATTCTGGCAGGCCCGCGCTGCCCCAGGTATCACGGCATCGCCATCTGCACCCGACATCTGTCTCTCTATTGATCACACGGGTTTAGCACTTGATCAAACAGAGCACAACAGAATACATCTCTTTTTGCAATACTGCCAATGCCAACTGCTGCATGAAATCTACTACAAAAGCCTCTACCTAGTTTAAAAACTGCGTTTGTGTGGTTCTGCTTTGCTACCAAACTCAGCATTTTCCCTGCTTGGGTCTTACATTGTGCAAGAGTTATATTGAAATAAATCTAGTTTTCATATATTTCAGAATTAATCAGGATAAATGTGACCAATGCCACGGATGACAATGAAAGCAACTAGGAGAGTTAAAGAAAATAATGAATGCTTTTTAGGCCTACCTCCATGAAAGCCATTGTTCCTACTTTATTATAGTCTGTTTAGGGGCATTTGTCAGGATGCTTGAAAGCTTTGACTGCCCACCAGAGCTTTTCACTTTTCATCCAGCTGCTTTGGTGCTGGGGAACAGGAGCATTAAAGCTATCCAAGCCAGGAGACAAGTGCTCCATGTTGGTGTGTAGTGAACAAGCAATTTAGAGCCACCTACATTTCGCCTGGTATAGGCAACCCCTGTGAAGTCTGTGGAAGCCATCACGGATTTCTGGTTAGCTGCAGGGAAAAACAGCACATTTTCAAAAGGGCTACAGGGTTTTTACCTGTGCGGCTCTCACTCACCTCAAGGTAGGGCCGCATGCACAGTCATGAAAACCAATGCCAAGATGTTACAATAAACAGCAAGCACAATGGAAAGATAAGGCTACAGGGAGATATTCAAGGAGAGCACAAGCCACAGCAGCAGCATTTTTAGCTTCCAGAAACACAATAGTAGGATTAAGGTATGCAGTTGTTTTTGTTCTCATATTTTTACACTTTCCACAGTGAGACAAATTGTTTCCAGGGAGAATATCTTACACTCGCCATGTAAACAAATAAATAAAAATGCCCTTAAATTTTTAAGACAGATAGCCATATCATGTTTAAAACCTATTCAATATCTTACTAGCCAGAGATTACATACTTTATTTATAGCCTTACAAATTACCTCGGGGAAGCACAATAGAAAAAAGCTTCGACATTAAAAATGATCAAGGATTCTTTTTTATTAATTTTAACTGAATCATGGTGGTTATAAAATTAGAAACCCTTGTTTTTTTTAAAAAAGCCAGTATTAGTTACATAATAAGACAAATGGATTCTGGCAATGTATTATTCATAAGATGTTTTGCAGCCAAATACATTAGAGTATATAGTTGTACCAACAAATTAATATTTTAGAGCTAATTGAAATTGTTCTTCCTATAAAGATTAAGCCTCTTCTACCCAACACACTTCAGTCATTAAAATAACACTTTTAATGCCTTGTCTAAATGATGTCTGACATTAATACAAAGCTATATTAAAGCACTCAAATGACCAGTTCTTTTGTAATGCATTCTATATGATCACACACTGGGTCAGAGTTGGGCAGTGTGCATGAAGTGGTATCAAGTGGAAGCTAATTAAAATATATTCTCCATAGAACTTTACAGAAAAAAGAGACCAATAATCATCAGAAGGTATTCTGAAAATGGCATTTCTGAAAGGCTTGCAGCATGCTTTATTCTCCTTGCATAAGAGTGATTTTTGACATAAAGGTTTTATTATAGGCTCAAAACTTCAGTTGGAAAATAATTTTTTACTATGTCAATAAAATCATTATGAAATCTTTCCAATACTTCTCTTATATAATTTTTATTTCCTAAGAAAATCAAGTTTCATTTCAGAACTATAAAGGTTTTACCTATTTTGCCATGTTTTCACTCAACTAAATAACTTACTGAAAACAGGGTTAATGTTTCCGGCACTTCATGCTGTTACAACTATTCCTACAACACACACACACACACACACACACACACACACACACACACACATACTAACTTTCTTCAGACCGTCACAAAGTGCGGGAAAGCAGACACATTTAAGGTCATATCTATGGCAGACGTGTTTGCCCACTACAAAAAAACCTCCTAACAATAGCTGCTTAAATCTTCTGCAGCCTGGGCCAATTTTGCAACCGTCATGTTTGGGCTTACAAATCATGTCCTGGTTTTGTTCTCTGTTTTCCCTCAGACATATCTGCGTTAAAGTGGGTGGGGGAATCACAAGATTTACCTCTATCAATGGAAAAAAAGTCACTACCACTTTTCCTTTACAATCCGCATTTTTTTTACTCTTTTTGAGAAATTAGATCCAATTGAGAACGGCAGGTCATTGAATAAGAAATTGACGCACAGTATTCATCCCAATATCAGGGGCCCTAGACAAAGACTTTGCCCCTGACGTCTTTTATTCAGAGAATTTCCATTGATGTCACCTCATCTCAAACTTTTCATCTCTGCATGGTATGACAGAGCTTCGAAGCCCAGTCTTACTACTTCCTGCTGTCTAGAATGAAGCACACGTTTATAAATGGGTAATTCTACTTCTGACATTACATATTTAAGACAGTGGACCTAAGAAATTCTTTGTAAAGCTAGTGAATATAGACTTATAGTTGAATATTAATAACTTCAAAATATCTTTTAATTTAAGTCCTTTCATCAATAGAAATGAAGTGACTACCTGCCTCATGGTGGATAATGGTAATCTGCCCCAATTTCCAGTCTAGCTTCTGGACTCAAAGGAAATTTAATGACTCTAAACCAACAAACCCCACCCATCTCACTAGGAAAAAAAGTGAATTTCATGTGTGCCTTATTCCTACAGCACTGATAAAAAATTTAACTTTATCATGATAGCTACCTTTATTATTGTAATTAGAACCAGGGAAAAATATTAAGCAGTGAATACTTGCACCTGATATTTAAGAAGCATGAATAAAAATCTAAACATAATTTTTTAAATAACACACTAGAAATGCTAACAATGATATCAGGCCCACATGGAGTGCACCCACTTGCTGAAACAGAAGTACAAAATTCAGTCCTCACTTAATGACACGTTTAACTGCAGCAATTATTTTGTATTAATAGAAATTAAGGTATGTTTTTCAGTTCCACATTTAATAATATTTTTGTCACCACTTTGTGGTTAGGAAATGCAATGTTACATTATTACTTCATACTGTAATGACTATATTGTTAAGAAAAATAGATATTTATTTTCTTATTTACAAGTTTTCAAACTGAATGGGATTATCTAGTATTTTTTTTTTTTTTTTGGCCTAAATGTATTTCGAAGCTACTAATTGTTTAATGGATTTAGGTTCAGTTGTTTGCATTTTAGAAATTCAATTTCCTTTTTCTGAAACATAAATTTGTTTTTCTCTGGTGGCAGTTCTTTCCAACATAATTCAGCCTCTAGTAGTAATCTCAGTTCCAAAAGGAATTAGAGAGATTTGTAGTAAAGCTGAAGAGTATTCCCAAGAACAGTTTCAATTATCACACTTCTGGTTGAAAGGCGAGGTGTGTGAACTGTCTGAGGCCTCAGAGGAGTTGTCCATAGGTGGGCTCTGTGTATAAGGTTTATGGTGAGGTTTATATGGTCTCCAACCTTCAAATGTTAAAAGTCAGACTTTTATGCCACAAAACCCATCATTAGAATTTAAGCTACTGATCTCTGGAACCTAGAATATAAATTCCCAGCATATCATTATGTAACAAAAAAGTAACTTGTCATGGTGGAAATTGCAGCTAATTCCAGGCATCCTCCAGCCCCTTTGGTTTGCTAATGAGAGGTGCTGAGAGAGGAGCACGCCCCCTGTGGGTGACCCTGGCCTCTCA
Source organism: Callithrix jacchus (assembly GCF_049354715.1). Taxonomy (NCBI): domain Eukaryota; kingdom Metazoa; phylum Chordata; class Mammalia; order Primates; family Cebidae; genus Callithrix; species Callithrix jacchus. The sequence continues at coordinate 91,239,007 of NC_133517.1, forward strand.
TGTTGATCCTGCTCAGGTGTGTCAGAGATAGTTTTAACACACTCAGAAATCAGATGTCGACTGAAAGCCTGATGTGCTTTTCACCTGTATTCACTGTTTTATGCAGTGAGACAGGAATTCTGAGCTTTGCTCCTGGCCCTCTCCCCAATTACATAATAAGAAAATTCTACTCAAGTGACTTGAAAAACTTGTACAAACTGTTCCAGTGTACTAATGAAATTCTAAACGATCAACAATTTATATTTTAGATTTCCCTATGTATTTAAGAAAAAAACAGGTTTTCTACTTTCAAGTTATCTATAGAGGCAGAAAAATATTTACACAATTATATACAGGGTTTATGACTGCAAGCATATGAACTGAAGAGGTTAGGGCTGGAAGCACAAATGATGTATAATTCTCAAAATCACTCTTTAAATTCATTTCAAATAAGGTGGTTAATTTTCAAAACAATGAGTGTTGTTTGTTTATTGTATATGGTTATGGTAAATTGTGAACAAAACACTATTTTAAACATTGACAAAGAAGGAGAAAAAAATCCAAGGGCTTTAAAATATGCGTGCTATTGCCACAAACAACCAACTGTTTCCTGTTTATGACAAAGGAGTAAATAATCCATTGATCTGGCAGCAGGGCACCTGCTTTGCAACTGACTCCATATCAGTAGTCCCTGAACCCTCATTATTTTTCCTCAATTAAAGTTCATATTCTCGGAAAGTCTGTGCTGAGCAGATGTACAACTGTTCTTGACGACGGAACACAGAAGAATCACAAATTTAGAAAACTACTGCCATTTCATAAACCCTAGAATCACATCATTTGTTGTGGGTAAGAAACATTACAAACAATATGTCTCTTTTATAGGCTGCTAAGCCGGCACATTACAGAAAAGAATATTAAAGTTCAAAAACTGTCACATGAGCAGTACATTATGAATACAGTAATGTATTTTTTTATGATTCAAATAATGGCTACTGAAATGAAAAAAATAAAATCTTCAGTGGGTTATAATGTAAAAATTGTGACTGAGAATTAGACAAAATTGAAAATATGAGCAAAACCACGCACAAAGTAATGATCTGTAGAGAACTACACAATGCAATAACGAATGTATTTCAGAAATATGGATTCAGCTAATGCTAGTTTTATTTTCATCTTTTGCATAATTCTGAAACCTATGAGCATTGATCATTAAGGCAAACCATTTAAATAAAAAATGCAGCAAGAATCCAGCTTCCAAATAAAACTAACAGACACTCAGCTGAAGAACTATTTTTTTTTTTTAACAATCTACCTAAGGTCAAATACCACAGCAACATCCATTTTAAAAGCTACATAAATATAGCCTCCATCACTCATAAACCTCCTTTTGTGCTTAAGAAAATGAGAAAGGGAAGTAAGCAGTCAGGGAGATGTTCATTTTCATTTTCATTTTATTTTTAAAATGTTATCTCAAAAAGACATTGAAAAACTGTTTTACAGTAAATAAGATGAAGTTCCTACACTATATTTTCTGGTCCTCCTTTCCCTAAGCATAATTCTGACTCCACAGTATGTGTTCCACAGGCTGTAGCAGATTGTGAGTCGTGAGGTCAGAGTATATGCTTAAAGCATCAATGGCTACACCTGTCATTTTAGTTTTCCCAGGAAGAATGTGTTATTGTTTAATACTGTAACAAACATTCGTTACAATCTGACTTCAAGTTTGCCATTGCCGTGTGCAGCTATCACTGCCCATCAATCCAAATATTTTAATAAGAGTTTAGCTTCTAGCGTTACTTAACATTATTTTTATGTAATTATTTAAGACACATTTAATTTTTTTCCTGGCCATGCTATCTCTTGCAATCCATTTTGAATTTTCTATATAATCAAAACACAGTTTGTAAAGGTAAAAATAAATCAGGTTTGTATTTTTGGACATTAGTACAAATGTTTAAAGTAGTCTGCATGGTGTGATTAGCAATAGAGAAATATTTTTCCTCTTCCCATTTCCCTACTATTTATTTACACCAGGCTAACAGAGAGAATACTTTGGAGAAATTAACAAATCGAATTGGAAAATCTACCTGTATTCACTTAAAAACCTGCATGCTGACCTGATAATTCAGTTATTACAGGTCTTGATAAGAATACAGCCTCCCTCAGACAAAGGGTAGTGTTAACATATCCTGGATGACCAAAGCTCTCTAGCTTTGTTCCAGGGTAAGCCTGTCTTTATGAAAATCCTTTTTGTATATTTTCCCCAAACTGTATTTTTTACATTTACATTTAAAATGTCATCGTTGCTCCTAAGATTTCACCAATTTCCTGCTTGGCAAAATTGGTTGTGCTCTGCCAATGTTTTTCTTCTGAGTCAGGCAAACTATGAGTATTACTCTTGCTCATTTCAGGCTTAAGAAAACAGTTCAACTTGTAGTAACCAAAAATTCATCATCAAAACAGACATACAGAGTATATGGAGTAAAATCCCTGATCTCTCAAGTATCCCAATTAAAATTGTGAGAGACAGAATAATTTCCTAACTTAGAAATATGTGCTTTTTAAATTTCCTGAAATATACTAATGTAATATCATTTTCCTTGAATGACATTAGTTTTAAAATGTAGAACCTAATTTCATCTACTAATTATAAACTTTTAAAAAACCCTTTAATAGAAGTTTGTGAAGGATTTTTTTAAAAACAATTAACTTCTTAAATGTTATCTCAGATAAAATACACGTAGAATTTACTAAGACCACACCCTTGGAGGCAGTAGGGCTTATTGCAGAAACAACTGTACAGTACAGTTACGTAAGCAAGACAGGTAACTGCAACCACTCTGAAATCTGTGAGTTCTTTAAAGGTAGGGAAGTTGCCTAAACTACTGACACTCCCTGAGATTTGGTTTCTGAATCTGTAAAACGGAGGAAATTCAGTCTGTGGGAGGTTTTTGAAGATTTCAATAAGATAACATATAAAGTCTCATCACACAGTAGGTATTCAATAAATGTTAATCTCATTTTTATCTGTTTTGCCCTTTACAAAGGACTATCAAATACAATTTTTTTGTTATTTGTTTGCTGTCATTGATATGGAGAAATCTTGCCTACTCATACCTCCGTATTTTTCTCCCTAAAATATTCATTATATTAAAACTCTTAATTCTTCTGCAACTAGCAGTATTTCCAGCCTGACAAAGTGCTAGAGACAACAGAATAGCATATTCGTGGAGAGCTAAACTCCTTCCTGGTCTCTTCCTTCTTCTCTCTTTCTTATCTTTCTGTTTCCTTTCACCCCTCCTTCCTTTCTTCCTCACTTTCTTTCCCACATTCTCCTTCTCTTCCTTGACTTCCCTCCTTTTATCTTACTGTCTTCTATTGCTTTTTTAAAAAACAATATTTGTTATGACCTAACAGTCATTTGGCAAGTTGTAGGGAGAGGACAGCTCTCAAAGAGAGCTCACAGTCCTAGAGAGGAGAAAATGACAAATATGACCAGGATATACCATGAAAGTGTCCTGCAAAGTATGCAAGGGGCTACAGCTTTTCAAAGCAAAGGAATCAAAGGGAGTTTGGAGCCTGGGGAGGAAGTAATGCAGGTTTTATGGAAACGATTTTGTCCTTTTGCCCCAAAATACATGTTTGATAAAGGGAAACTATTTATTAGACTTACTATTTAAAGAAATCTTTCTCTGCTCTCATGACATGCAAGGGAGTCTTTTTTAAAAAAATCTATCATTTTCTTAGAAGGTCTTAGAGACTAGTAATTTACCTACTGTACAGTACCCGGGTAGATGCAGACTACTTTTCTTTTTATGTCTCTGTATTTGGAACGCTTTAGTGACAAAAGCATCTTTATATATTCTTTTAAAATCCCAACTATGTTTCTCCATTTGGCACTTCAGGGTTACTTCCATAATTTTATTTTGTTCCTTCTTAATATCACTATGGAAAATAATTTATACTAGAAAAGATAACTAAAGGAAAATGAGTTAATAGAGAATGCTGCTGATGACTCGGCAATGTCTCCAGCAGTACAGACAGAGACAGTGCAGCTAGCGATGGCACTTCAGTTTGTGTCTATATTGTGACTTTCAATTTCCCAAATGATTTAGTGGTAGGAAACTACAGGTTTGTTCCATTAAACATTATTTTCTTAGATGATGAAATTTTTGAAATCTTTAAAAATTTGGGCAATTCTTTCTATTTTTTTCCTAAGGGCAAAATCTGCAGCTTTGTCAATGCATCATATTATATCCATCTGAGTGCAAAGTGATCATGTGACAACAAATGCAGAGAAAGTAGAGCTGTCAGTTTAGTACTTCAAACCAGCAAGAACCTCAAAATCACATTCAGGAGCAAAAACCCAAATCAGTTTTTCAGAAATATTCTAATTGGAAAACGCTATTCATCGAGGCGAGCCAAATAACCTATTCCAAAAACAAAACAAAACCAGAAACAAATCACCAATTTATCTTTCAAACAACCCTCAATATTTTTCTGCTGGGGAAAACAACAAAACAAACCCAGCGTGCTACGCTTCTTATGGCACTTAATTTTAGGCACAGAGAATGCAAATTATAAAGGATTAATTTATGCTTTACTAATGCCTAAGGAATCAAGATTGCACATTGAAGAATGCATTTAGACTCTAAACCTTAGCCCAATATTTAATTAACAGCCTCAATATGTATTCTCTTTTAAAATTACTATGCTTAGTCTAGAGCCTTCCTTTACCTTGATCAGCATTTATCAAAACTATTTTTTGCCTATTCTACAATGATAATAAGTAATTATTGACAAAAAAGTAGATAAACTGATTAAGCAAAAATAACATTATACGAACTGTCTTAATAACTAAAGCCTTTTATCCTTTCCTACTTTTATCATTGGTAATGTGGCCTCTACTTTATAACAATAGATTCATGTTGAATGATAATACATAATTTTGTATAAAGTCAATGAAAGTATTGTTCAAGCACAAATATTCTATTAAGACATTATGGCCAACAATGAAAAAATATTATTCCTCTACAAAGAAATACAAATGCCAAACTCTACACACATTGGAGTGAACTAAGTGAGTTGATTGTCACTTCAACTTGCCAACTGCTAAAACAGCTGGACCACAAAATATTAAGCCATACCACATATGTGTGACTGTATGAATTGGTTCCACTTTGAAAATGTCATTTGCTACTATGTAATACTAATGCATCATGTGAGAGGTTTAAGGATTTCTTCGGAATCACTTCCTTTTCACCAGTGTTAACACACTAGTATATTTAACAGAGACATTTACATGCTTTGCATTTTAAGTGCCTTGAAAATCCAAGCACAGAGCCTGCACATTTCCGCTGCACCATCAGATGTAATGAGTTATGGTACTATCGGCATGTTGATAAGCTATAGCCCAAAGAAGAACAAGAAGGAAGTATAAAAAATATGGCCAGAGGATGGGATAAAATTATCAGCTAGTGTGTTTTCCTGTTTGGTTTTAATCTACATTTAATTAAATTCTTATCTTCTGTGTACTTATGGTCGCATTTGAATGGCGAGACTGCATTCATTATGAATGGTAAAACTTAACTCAGAGAACATTACATGTGGCTTCTTTAAAAAAGAGAGGAAGGAAAATGCTGTCTTTATTCTTTACACTCAGGTCTTACAAAAGAAGACCAAACTCTCTCTAAGGTCAAGTGCTGTCGCACTTAACCTTCGGGTTAACTGATTTGGAAATTTGGAGTTAACTACATTTTTAGTGCTATTTTTTATTTTTACAATTTGGAAATGTTATTATCAAATTCTGAGCCTGAACAGAGCTGGCAAAAGGAACAGTGAAGTGCATTAAGGAAATGCCTTCTTCATTCTTAAAAATAAAGATAATAACAAGTTTTTATTAGTATTGCAAAATGTGTGCATTAGCCTGCATCCTTAATTATTAAAACCATTATATTTCTTTGTCTTTATATGCTGAAATAAGAAAAAAATTACCTAGTTGCTGTTTGAAGTTTTTTTCCCCTGTGTGACAGACACTTTGTGTTCATCTAAGCCCCCATTTTCAGAGGAAAGTAACAAAATGTTCTGAATTAACATCATTTAGTAAACCAGTAGTTGTTTCGTAGCACTTTTGACTCTATTCCAGGAATGGTAGGGCAAATAGAGAATGTCTTCAGGTGGTATTTGGTGCCTGCAAGAAGCATGGATTCCTCCAGTCCTCTTAAAAATTGCATCAGCCTTAACACAGAGAAACAGAGGCAGCTGTTTTTCACTTAGATTTGAATGTTTATTGCTGAAGAACAGAGATTTGGGATTGGGATTCCCTGTCCCACTAATAAAAATTCACCAAAAAAAAAAACTCTCCCATAGCTACATTTCTTTTGTACATATCTGCTAAGAAAATAGATTATTGTTACATAAACGTATAGCTTTTCTTATAAGCAAAAATTTGTAACTAGTAACTGCATGCTAATAAAACAAGCATATTTCAAATGAGCATTTGCTGTTGCTGTGGTATTTTATGCAACAGGGAATACCCACCAGAAAATATTTAACCTTGAAATTTAAACATTCCAATTTAGAGAGTTATCATTAAATAATTGCAGTTATCATTGGCATATTTTATCCAAATATCACTTACAGACAACAGGAATTGTATTATTCTACCATGACTCAGCTTTGTTTTAAAAGGAGCTCTAGAAGTCTTAACAATTGAGTCAAATAGTCTTTATCTGACTCACTAGACGCTCCTTAACTTTGTTTTGTAATGGGGCTCTAAGACTTTCTTCTAATAAACCACAGACCACTCATTTACCCATATGCTTCAAAAGGGAGAAATAATATTTTTGGTACATATTCCTTACACTTCAAAACTTTCTTTTTGAAATAAGCTTTGTTGGCCAAGAGTGGTGGTTCACACAGACAGGGAGATCACTTGAGGTCAGGAGTTTGAGACCAGCCTTGGCAACATAGTGAAACCCTGTCTTTACAAAAAAAAAAAAAAAAATTAGCTGGATATGGTGGTACACACCTGTAATTCCAGCTACTTGGGAGGCTGAGGCATCATAATTGCTTGAACCCCAGAGGCAGAGGTTACAGTGAGCCAGGACTGTGCCACTGCACTCCAGCCTGGGCTACAGAGCAAGATCCTGTCTCAAAACAAAAGAAACATTGTTATTTAGGCATTTATCTAACTCAGTAAAAGGAACTGCCATTCTCCTGTGTGTAACTGGAAATTAAAATCACAACTGGGATAAACAAAGAAAAAGCTGGGGATAATTCTAGAACATTAAGCCTTTTTTTCAAAAATTATCTTATTATGCTTCTCAAAAGTGAAGCAAGCTAAAATATTCCTAACAAATGACACATTCTAGGAGATAAAACATATCCTACCCTGAAAGCACAGCTCTGAAGTTATCACGATAACTGTTTTATTATAATGTGTAACACCTAGATTAAAGATAATAGTTTAACACACAGGCTAAAAATAATATTGGTAACTTGTTTTGCTTTAATATTTTTAAAAAATATTTTTATATGTATTCTCTGATTAAGTACAGTTATAACATGTTTATTTCTTTTACTTCAGTAAATACATGCATGAGAGTCTCCATGTACGTGTACTAACAAGATGTTCTGTAGGATGCCTTTATCTGAAGAACTGAAATGTTTGAGACATTCAATCCAACAAACATTTATTGAGAAGTGCGCAACTGACCTAATTTACTATCAGGCAGTCAGTCTGTAACGTACTGGTTAGACGATGATACAATATAGCTTCTGTATAGAAGTACACTACAGATAGCTAATACTGTAATACAGTTTGCTTATGGTTATCAAGTATAAAGACACATTAAACACTACAGAGCTGAGATGGGGTAAAATGTGACATTCAAGTTGGATATGAGAAGAAGAGCTAGCACGTGTGATTCATATAATTCTATGGTAGTAGAAGCAGTAGCATTTCTATAACCCTTATTGTTCCTGCAAAATCTTTGAGAGAACTGGGATTTACTATGTCAAGAATTGCCACAGAAGAGAAGCAAACAATTCCTACATGAAGTTGTGAAATTGCAGGGATGCCATTGTGTATGTGTAGAGACACAGCTCAGGCTGCCTCCAAATCATTTTCTTGTCCTTATTCTAGACACATTGGCCTCCTTTACATTTTTCAAATGTGCCATGCACTATTTGCCACAGGCCTTTTGCACATGCTTTCCTTCTGGCTAGAAAACTTCACCCTACTCTTATCTAAGTTTATCCTTTAAATAATAGCAGATGCAGTATCACTCCTTCAAGGAAGCTTTCTTTGTGCTCTTCTAATACACATACACACAGAGATACAACACCAGTCTGAGTGTGTTTCCCTAGTTACATACCATTAAAAAAATCTGTTCTTTCCCATGGTGGACCTTTTTCAGTTTGTGATTATACAGTCATTAGTGTCTGCCTTTCTCAGTAAACTGTAACCTAGATGTCAACAGGGATTTAATTCTATTTTGGATCCCCATGACTTCCTCAGTATCTCATCAGTAGAACACCAATGGGCTCAATACACATACCGTTACAGGCAAGAGATGTGCTGTCCACCCTAAGGTGAGACCATGATTCCTAATCCTGGGGACACGATAGACCAGAAAGGAGTTCTGCTTAACTGATATCAATGCAAGTCCTCACACATTTTTTATGTACCATGGTTTTGCTGTTTAAGAATATAAACTTCAATAGGGAGCTATAAAAAATGATAGAGAGTTGAGAGAGAGGAAGTCAGTGTTCTTCCATGTGCCCAATCCAAGCTCTTTGGCCATGTTGGAAAAGAAAGTAACTCAGTTACTAGCATATCATTTTCATGGTTTGCCTATTTGCATGCATATTTATGATGTTTTTAAGGTTTAGGGTTTACTCGACTTAAAAATAATCACATAAAGTGAAGAATATAAAAGTACACATGCACTTTCAAATAATAATTCAAGTATTCATTATTGTTATTTTTCAAAGCACACTGTCGAAAAATACAATCTGAACTCAATAAAGAGGGAAAAGAGACATCTATGAACATGTGAGGCTTACGCTGATGGGAGAAAGTATGTTCTTGTAGACTGCATGCATTCAGCATTACGATGTGTTCATTCTCATTTTATGACAGAAGGAAAACTAACTTAAAGGAAGAGCATTTGAGCTCCTCTCCAAAAAAGACTTGGTATAAAAAGCACCAGAACTGAAGAATGACAGGCACATAGGGCCTGGATCACTGGTTCATTAAGGAGTAGTTAGTTCACTGTTTGGCAAAGAGAGTCAAGACAATCTTAGGGACTTCATGTGAGATTCCCTGCCATGCTCTCCCACCCAGCCAGCTCACTCCTACCAGCTTCCACGTTATCCACAGAGGAGTGAAGAGATCAGGACCCTGCACCCCTGGTGAACCCACACCATTCTTTGCCAAGATGCATAACCTCACATCCATTCTCCAAGTTCTGAGACGTCAGAACCAATCTTACTATGACCTTTATCTCTCTTTTGAAAAAAAATTCAGTAATTCCTAGGAGTCCAGGATTCCCATGGCCCTCACCCACATGATCTAATCCTCACACAGGTCTGACTGAAATTCTCTCTCCCATTCTTCACCCGTTGCTTCAAATCCTTCTACTAGCACTCAAAGGTGCAAAATCTCTTCACCTTCCCATATGCTCATTCTCTTTGCCTATAAAAATAGATGCTGACTTTACTCCTATGAACTGTTCATAACTTAACCTGAAAGGTAAATAATTTTCCATACTCCTTGTTGCAGACTACTCTCCATTCCCACTCTGAAAACCTGTTTGAATATCATAATATTCATAATATAATATTATAACACTGCTTGTGATGGCCATTTTGAGACTTTTGGGTCATTTGTCATCATCTCTCGAAAACTTAGCTTCTGGATTCTCTCCCAATTTGCTCCTGATTTAATTCTTGATGCTTTCAAAATTCACCACACCCATATGGATGATAGTTGATTATGAAGTTTTGCTCTTGTTGCCCAGGCTGGAGTGCAATGGCACGATCCTGTCTACTGTAACTTCTGCCTCCTGGGTTCAAGTGATTCTCCTGCCTTAGCCTCCAGAGTAGCTGGGATTACAGGCACCTGCCACCACACCTGGCTAATTTTCATACCTTTATTACAGATGGGGTTTCACCATTATGGTCAGGCTAGTCTTGAACTCCTGACCTCAGGTGATCCACACACCTCAGCCTCCCAAACTGCTGGGATTACAAGTGTAAGCCCCACGCCCGGCCTTGGATGACCATTTGAACTCCCAGTCTCTTGACCTCTTCTCGGCCAAGAAACTTATTCTCTACCCTAGCTACAACCACTCACTCTCTAGGCCTTTTTATTGCTGGGAATCAGGACCCTCTCTTACATAATTTCACATCTGATCATCCCATTCTCAAACTATACCTCCTAGTCATCTAATTCACTGTTTTTAGAACTTTTACTCCAACATTTTATTTTGAGAAAGAGTTTCCACTCTGTTTCCCAGGCTGAAGTGCAAAGATGTGATCACAGCTCAGTGCAGACTTGAACTACTCTGCTCAAGTGATCTTCCCACCTCAGCTTCCTGAGTAGCTGGGACTATAAGCATGCACCACCAGGCACAGCTTTTTAAAAATTTTTTGTTCTGTTTTGTGGAGAGTCTCACTATTTTTCCCAGGCTGATCTTGAACCCTTGGCCTCAAGTGATCCTCCTTGACCTCCATCCAATCCATCCTGCCTTGGCCTCTATCCAATCCTGCCTTGGTCTCCAAAAGTGCTGGGATTACAGGTGTGAGCCACCACGCCCAGCCTCCAACATTCTTGAACTTCACTAGGATCCCAAATCCAATATTGTCACCTCTTATCCATTGTCCTTCACCTTCTCATATCCCTTCTTCCCTGTTTATCTAGCTTCAACACTGGGTTCCTCATATGACCTTCCTTGGAAATACTATCAATTCCCTCATCCTTTCTTCCCTGATTTTACTAGTCTGGCAAAACCTGAACCTTCATTCCAACTTCTTGTCTACTTTATATTTACAACTAGCAGTGGACTAGCTGAAGGAAAACACAAAGCAATTCTGTCTCATTTTACATTCATGACCAATAATAGTAAATGTTTCATTATTGTTCCCAGCAATCATACATTTCCCTGTCTATTCACTTTCCAACCCCAATTGCCCATCCGTTCTCTCTCAACCACGCTTCCTTGTTCAGTAAGAAAACTGTAGCACTCAAAAGAGAACGTAGTTTCCACTCCCACATTAACACACCACATGCGCTTGTGTCCACACACTTTGCCCTGACATCTATGATCATGGATGTGCCAACCTTGCTCCTCTCCCCTGGGTGTTAGATGCTCTGCCTCTTTCCTGAAAACATCAGTGTTTCAGTCTCAGCTGGGTCATCTCCACCAGCATGGCAATATACCATAGTATCTTGATCTTAACAGCAAAATAAAAATCTCCCAGCTCTCATTTATCTGCTGCCATTAAAAGCAAAACTAATTGAAAAACTCTCTGCTTGTTATCTTCAATCAGACTTCCTAATAGGTGCTCACTTTCACAACTATAGGGAAACTGATCTTATCGGTGTCATCTAAGACATTACTAAACCCAAGGGTTATTTTGGACTTTGTCTTACTTGAATATCAGCAAAATTTGGCATAGTATCTTCTGGGAACGCTTTCTTCCCTTGGCTTCTCTGTGCCCTTCTCTGGTGTTTCTTCTACCTTCTCTGACAGCTCTTCAGTCTCCTTTGCCCGTCCTCTGGCATCATATGCTACACTGTCCTCCTCCTTTACTCTGCTCAGCCACTGTGGGCTGCTTTGCCATTATACCTATTCACGGCTGCCTCTATCTGGGATGTTCTTGCTTAAGACAGCTGCATGGTTCATTCTTTATCTCCTTTAGAATTCATCAAATGTTTCCTTCTCAGATAAGGTCTTCCCTCACCACCTTACATGAAATTGCAAACCTCTGTTTTAGTTTTCTGTCTTTTTCTTCATATTTTATCATTTAGCAAATTATACATTTTTTGCATTTATTTGTTTACCATCTCCTATTTCCCACTGGAGTATAAACTCCTACGGGAAGCAGGTTCATTGCTATATTTGTTTTCTAGGACAATACCTAAAACATAGTAAGCATTTTCTAACTATTTATTAAATAAATAAATGAAGCAACATTTTAATTTTTACTATATTTTGTATCCTTTCTATTTTGTATGACTCTAAAATAATTTTATATATACATGCACATACATATGTTATATATATGCATACACACATACATGATAGTATGTTGGAGTTCTCAGATATTTTAGAAATACAAAACTGCACAACTATAAAGCTAATTTTGCTATTTTTACATTATTTGTTTTAGGATGCATTTCTATGCTGCAGAAATAATTTACCATCATCTTTTTATCCCTTTCTTCTTCACAATGCAGTAGAACAAACACTACTATGTCAGCATTAATAGGTATCTCTCATATTTATATTGACCAATTATTTTTGTTCCTCTCTTCTTCTTCTTTTGTCTTTTAACTTCTGTAGAAGACAAGGAAGAGAAAGATAAAAGTATGTTTGTAAAATATTTTATTTCTGATAGAACAGATGAGTAAGAGGCAAATGGGTTTAAGTGCTGTGTAATAGTTGCTATTTCTGAGCCCAGCTTTGTCTGCAAAGCCTGTAATGAAATTAAAAAGAACATAAAGATAGGATTTGGGTGGATTTTCTTGTCTTCAGGATCAATTATTTTGTCCTAAGTCCATTAGCCTGACTGTCCCAGTATTAAGGAGCATTTTTAAGTAATTTCTGAGGTTAGATGAGGATACAAGGTAAAGAAAAGGGGGTTTTAAGGAATTAAAATTTGGTGAGAAACACAAAAATTCAACTTTTCCTAAAATAGCCCTGAAAGCATGACATCTATAATTTGTATGGGCAGTGCTTTTCTTTCAATTTTCTACTTTTTGTTCACCAACCTCTAACCTAACATTTTTGAAACACTCCTAAGACGACTTGAAAGAAGCTGTTAAAAGGGAATCTTCCCAGAAGTCCTGGAAAAAGAAAGACTATAGCTGCAAAGTGCCTTTAACGTTTATATAAGAGCAATCAAAGGAATCAACAAGCAAGTTACCTGAAACGATTCTCTCATGACCAAAAAGCAAAAAAGCAAAAATTTCTCCAAAGTGAATATACCTATGAAACAAATTACAGGGAATTCTGGTTCTGCAGCAAGAATGCAATCCCGGTATGCTTGTGTATTCCTCCCTATAAACATGAATATTCATACCTAGAATTTCATTAGATGAAAACAACCTAAGTAAATTACTGAACATTAGGAGTAGCAGAAAAAACAAATGTATTCATATCATCCAAGTACTCATACAGACATGTACAGTTTGCATCCAACAATTTGGGGAAACCGTTACAACTACACTTAATTTACTTGTTACACTCTGTGACTCAGCTGTTTGCTCTTTATCCGTTACCATGTTAAAGGCCAAAAGTTGTTACTTGACCATTCTTTAATGGGACTTTTGCTAAAATATAAAGTTATTTCCTCTTTTCTTTAATTAAACTAAGGCCAGAGAACAGAGAGTCATTTAAAACATGCAGCTGTTTACAGAAGTACATGCATTCTCAAGGGTTACTAACGTAGTCACTCTACTCTTTAAGTATGTGGCACTTATTTCTTTCCTTTTGCTTACTTCCCTCTGTTGTCGGTATGCCTGCTGCCAGCAAATACTTCACATTTAATCTAAGGTGAGCTGGGAACCTGACTAATCAGTCTGTATAGATTGTGTCTAAATTAAGAAAGAGTACAGGAGTTCTGAGTGATGACCTAAGGGATTCTTCCAATAGTAAAGCATCAAACTAACATACATGACCCTTTTTAGTATCTAGTTTACTTTTTATTTAAATAAAAACCTGTATTTGCATTGACTGAAACGTACACATACATTTAAATCTAGCTGCTTTTTCATATGAAAAAAAGCTCAACATCACCAGTCATTAGAGAAATGCAAATCAAAACCACAATGAGGTATCATCTCACACCAGTCAGAATGGCTCTTATGAGAAAGACAAAAATTAACAGATGTTGGTGAGGTTGTGGAGAAAAGAAATGCTTATACACTGTTGGTGGAAGTGTAAATTAGTTTAATCATTGTGGAAAGCAGTGTGATGATTTTTTCCAAGATCTAAAAACAGAAATACCATTTGACCCAGCAATCCCATTACTGGTATGTACCCAAAGGAATATAAATTGTTTCATCATAAGGACATGTGCATGCAAATGTTCACTGCAGCATTATTCACAATATCAAAGTCATGGAATCAACCTAAATGTCCATCAATGATAGACTGGATAAAGAAAATGTGGCACATATACACTACAGAATACTATGCAGCCATAAGAAAAATGAGATCATGTCCTTTGCAGGAACATGGATGGACCTAGAGGCCATTATCCTTAGCAAGCTAACAGAGGAACAGAAAAACAAATACCTCACATTCTCTCTTGTAAGTAGGAGCTAAATGATGAGAATACGTGGACACATGTAGGGAACATTTAGGTCTATCAGAGGATTGAGGGTGGGTAGAGGGAGAGCATCATGAAAAATAACTAATGGGTACTAGGCTAATACCTGGGTGATGAAATAATCTGTATAACAAACCCCCATGACACAAGTTTGCTTATATAACAAACCTGCTCATGTACCCCTGAACTTAACAGTTAAAAAAAAAGAACCTATGGAAAAAAATCAGCTGCTTTTTGTTTTTTTTCCCTCATATATTTATGTTCTTGGTTGTATTCTGGAACATAGCAAACTTTATGTATACATGACATATTATTGTATTTTGCTCCCCTTATAAAACAGCATCTACTACAAAAAAAGATTAACATTGAAAAGTTATGTGGAGGGCTTGCCACTCAAAGGATGCCAAGATACAAGTTTCTCCTGTGATCCCAAATTCAAGTTTATTTAACAGTAACTTTTTCCACCATGCTGCTCAAGGTGAACCTCAGCAAAATCAAAATCATGTACCTGAAGGACACAGATGAGGAATTAGATCCCATGTCTGCTCTTACCCTCAAGATCAGTCCCCTGAGTCTGCCTCCAGAAAACATTGGTGATGACATTTCCAAGGCAACTGATGATTGAAAAGCTCTAAGAATCGTTATGAAAGTGACCAATCAGGTCAGCACAGATTGAGGTAATACCTTTTCCCTCTGCTCTGATGTCAAAGTCTTCAAGGAATCATCCAGACAAAAAAGAAAGCAGAAAAAACATTACACACGGTGAAAACAGCACTTTCAATGGATTGTCAACATTGCCTGGCAGATCCTGCACCTATCATTAGCCACAGACTCTCTGAAACCATTAGAGAGATCCTGAGAACTGCCCAGTCTGTGGGCTGCAATGCTGATGTTGCCACCCTCACGCTATCGTGGTTGACACTGACAGTGGTGTGAAAGAGTGCTCAGTTGGTTACATACCAAGGAGAAGATTTCAGTAAAGGACCACTTGACAATCAAAAATAGTAGTTATATAGATGCCATCTTCTTTTCATGAAATACATAAATAATTTGAGAGGAAATCTTCTTAAATTTGATTAAGATGATCATGCATACAAACTCCCTTGTCCTCCAAGACTGACATGGTAAAAATCTAAAGAAGCCACAGATGGACTTTCAGAGGTCCATGAGCACCTTAAAATTATATGCAAAATCATGTGTGCATTTGGACACACTATAGCTGAATAAATTAAGAATTTTGTGTGGTGTATTATTCATTGCAGCACTGTTTACAATAGCAAAGACTTAGAACCAACCCAAATGCTCATCAATGATAGACTGGACAGGAAAAATGTGGCACATATACACCATGGGATACTAGGCAGCGATAAAAAACGATGAGTTCATGTCCTTTGTAGGGACATGGATGAATCTGGAAACCATCATTCTCAGCAAACTGACACAAGAACAGAAAATCAAAACCACATGTACTCACTCAGACGGGTATTGAACAATGAGATCACAAGGACACAGGGAGGGGAGTATCACACACTGGGGTCTGTTGGGGGGGACTGGGGAGGGACAGCGGGGGGGGGTAGGGAATTGGGGAGGGATAACATGGGGAGAAATGCCAGATATAGGTTATGGGGATGGAGGCAGCCAACCACATTGCCATGTATGTACCTATGCAACAATCCTGCATGTTCTTCACATGTGCCCCAGAACCTAAAGTGCAGTAAAATATACATATATATATGAATTTTATGTGGAAAAATATATTTAAAATAATTAATGACTGTGAACTGTTAATGAATTGATTAAATATCACTGGCTATATTAGTTTCATATTCAATATGAAGGAAAACTGATATTTTATCTGATGTTAATTAAAATACTAGAGATATTATTTATAGGAGAAATGTCTATAAATACTTGCCTTATATTAATAGAGGAAATAGTCTTGGTGTATAGAAGCCAAAATCAAATATTTAGTTAGCAAAGAAGTTGTCTAATAAATTACAAAATATTCTTGTGAAATGTTCTTCCATGTGTAGCCAATCATTGGCAAACCCAACAAATAACCCAAGCATCAATAAATCCTCAAGTGTTTATTAATTTCTTACTCTGCTTCTAGGGTCTCTGTGCCGTAGTGATAATGTAACTCGTGAATTTGTCTGAACAATTATCACTATGCTTGGCATTTTATTCCCTAATGTGGAGGAAATGAAAGAAATTATTTAGTGCCAACTGCTTGCCCTATGTTCTAAGATTGGGGAAAAAAGTACTTTTATCTACCTACTTCTCAAAGAATGCCACACTGGCTCCTTATAAATGCAATATTCATTGGGACTGGGGTTGACATAGTAAATTAAAGCTATGAGGCTCAAGGTCAAAGCCATTTATACTAAGATGAATATTAAATTGGCAATTATTTCTAAATGTCTAAACAGCATGGATATACTAGAAGTTTACAGAAGTATCTTTTATTCTGGCTCATGTTCCTTTGATGGTCTCTACCCTCATGAGATCCCACTTCAACTCATAGATATCTTGGCATTTGTGATGTGGTTTGATTTCTACTTTAGCTCACTGCAATTTTAACCGTAATGGCATATTATAAATTTAACTGGATTAGAGAAAAGAAAATCTCAATGCTTACAAATAAGCATGTTTGAACATTAATACTATCACAATAAAAATGTAAATCAAGTGACATGTCTTTAACAGTTTATCAAAAAGTCATTACTTTTGTTCACAAGTCAAAAAATTCCCATGGAGTAATCATCTTTCCAGGGTTTTACAGCCACGCTAAATTTTTGAAAAGGAGCTAGAGGCGCAAGCTTGCTCTCCTTGAAGATCCCAAGATTAGGCTTAATACGGCTTGCTACACATTGCTGTTTGACCTACTGAGTTGAAATATCTGAGAAAATGCAATTTGGAATCATATAATATGTAATACAGCAAAAATGCTTGCTTCCTGCCAACACAGCTTAAAATTCACACTTCCACCCAAAGTTTGGATGACCTAAAAATGACCCAAAGTATATATTTATAATAAAATTTTAACAGGGGCATTTAAAATGTACCTCTTGATCATGCAAATTATTCTGACACCTTGACCATTTCTATTCAAAAGACGTCTTCCTATAATATGGTCTGTTAATTTTTAAATCACAATATTTTACATACAAAGGAAATCACATGATCTGTTCTGAACATTTTTCATGTGGGGGCTTCAAAAATTGTTTTCATGTTGGGGAAGCAACATGAAAATTTAATTTTAATTAATTAAAATAAAATTATAAAAACTGAGTTGTTTTTATAAATAGAGTAAATCCGTTGCACATACTTTTCAAATAATTAAAAAGACAGTTTCGCCAACCTTAAAAAATCAATTGTATAATACAATGTATCCACAATTTTTTTAAACCCTCTGGTGAATCAGTTCCTTATAAGCAACTGTATGATTTCTTTCATAAAGTACACATATTAATATTTTCAATACATAATGCTAACAAATCACACATTTTCTATTCTTTTGTTACAGTCAACAACAAATTACAAATCTTGAAGGGATAACTATATACATATAAAGCTATGCATTAAAGCTATGATTCATAACTACCTAGACTTTGCAGTCTGTACTGGCTTAAAAGGAGATGGATACAGAATGGCTTATTTGATTCTTATACTGTGATTCTAAATATTTGATAAATCAGAGACTATAACTTACGAGAGGTTGCTTAACACTATATATATATATACATATATATATATCTGTATCTATATTATAGATATAGACACATTTGACATATATATTAGGTTGGTGCAAAGGGAATTGTGGTTTTTGCCATTAAAAGGAATGCAAAGCCTTGATTACTTCTGCCCCAATCAAATATATATCTATAAAGTAGTACACA
Organism: Callithrix jacchus; assembly: GCF_049354715.1. NCBI lineage: Eukaryota > Metazoa > Chordata > Mammalia > Primates > Cebidae > Callithrix > Callithrix jacchus. Next base: position 91,257,450 of record NC_133517.1, read on the forward strand.
TACATTTGTAATATGCCATAATGGTTAAAATTGCAGAGAGCAAAAGTGGAA
>NC_133517.1:91562500-91657500 GCF_049354715.1 Callithrix jacchus
GTATTTACCTTACTGATGCAACACAGTGAGTTATTTTTACTTGACCTTTTAAGAACAACAAAAAGTGGCTGAGTTTATTACTATAATTAAATTCATTGCACCACAGCTTTCTACATTTCCCATTACACATTCTATGTTTAGGCCTACCAGAGATAAAGATATCCCATCAGGTAACGGATGGACAAATGCTTTAATACTGCCTGTTGCTTCTCAAATGATAACAAAAACACTGTGAAAAATTTTACATACTAATAAGAAAATGTACATTTATGTGAGAAGATTAAGAGCTTTGAAAATCTTAGTTGACTTAAACCCCTCCAAAAAAATGCTAGCGCAGGACCAAGAAAATGTCTTTAAATCATTTATGATGTTTAAGGATTAAAAAGTAGAAGACATATGGCTACTTTTAAGAAATCATTTTCTCTAAAATAACACTTTACCTCAAATCAAAAGGTGACCAACAGTCAGAATCAGGGTTGTCAACTATGTTAATTCCATATAATTAAAATAAATTAGCTACCCAAGTATCCCTAATGCTGTTCATACTTTCAATTACCTTTGAAGCAGAAATACAAATTAAGAGTTAGTAGATATAAACAATTGGTAAACATAAATGTAGATCTACATGAATTAGATTCAAATAAAAATTTGAGCAAAATAGAATTGAAATAGACTTTGAATTTAAAATGCTATTTATATAATTATAACTTGATCAAAAGCACTTCCTTCAAGAAACTCTTCATCCAACCAGAAACATCACTGACAAAGTTCAGAAATTAAAAAGAGCTTAAAAATGAGTAGTTGTCCTTTGTACAACTCAGCTAAAATTAATGATTAAGTCAATATCTAGATTAAAAGTAAAAAAGCCAATAATGCAGATGTCTCCTGTTATCCGGATGCTTATCTTTATATATAAAATACCAGGAGATAGGCCGGGGTGGTGGCTCATGCCTGTAATCCCAGCACTTTGGGAGGCTGAGGTGGGAAGATCACAAGGTCAGGAGATCAAGACCATGCTGGCCAACGTGGTGAAATCCCATCTCTAATAAAAATACAAAAATTAACTGGGTGTGGCGGTGTGCACCAGTATTCCCAGCTACTTAGGAGGCTGAGGCTGAAGAATCCCTTGAACCCAGGAGGTGGAGGTTGCAGTGAGCTGAGATCACGTCACTGTACTCCAGCCTGGACAACAGAGTGAGACTCTTTCTCTAAATACATACATACATACATACATACATACACACACACACACACACACACACACACACACACACACACACATACAGGCAACATTTATTTAAAATGTACCAGGGGATTAAAAATATCTTTACTCTTCAACTTACTTTAAACATCCTAAGGAAAACAATAGACCTATGCTATATCTTACCAGTCAAAATTGCTTTCGCACTTGCAAAAATCTTAAACATAAACCCAAAAGGCAATTTCTCTAAATGGTATTATATAGTTTTTATATTTGTTTTCCATTTTCATTATTTATAACAATTATAATGATATAAAATAAGGCTTCAACTAAAACTTAGGCAAATATCTCCTGACCTCTCATATATTTATGTAAAACCAGAATTAAATGCACTTTATTTCTATATGAGGTTTTGGAAATTTTAAGAGAATTAAGTAATTACATATTTATCAAGTTTTAAAATGCCTCAAAAATGCCTTTAGCAAACTGCACAGTTTAGATCTGTTGATGGTCAGCTCACAGAAAGAACAATGAATTTAGTTTGTCATATGCTAAACAGTAGTATATGTTTTCACATGTTACTTATATAAATGATGGCACCATGGGTCCTTTCAAACATTGTATAAAAAATTAATTGCTTTAATTTGGCTGTAATCGTTATGACGATATATCTGAAATTAGAGATGACATAAGTAGACAAAAATTTATCTGACCCTTACATAGATCACTGAGTCATAAACAAAATTTGTATACCTTCTGATTCCATCAAAACCAAGAAAATGTTCACTCTCCTAAGAACACAGTTCTTTCAAATGCTCTCTCATTTTTCCCAGAATTGTGGTTTTTAAAAAAATTAATCACATCCCAAATACTATATTTTAGGATGTTTAAGTTGGCTACAAAAGAGTGACACCACAATATCATAAGGTATAAATTTTTTCACTCTCATGAGATAGAAGCACTTATAGGACACTATTTATTTTATTTATTTATTTATTTTTGAGGCAGCATCTCACTCTGTTGCCCAGGCTGGAATGCAGAGGCACCACCTAGGCTTACTGCAACCTCCACTTCCTGGGTTCAAGCAATTCTCTTGCCTCAGCTTCCCGAGTAGCTGGGACTATAGGTGCGCACCACTGCACCCAGCTAATTTTTGTATTTTTAGAGACGGGGTTTCACCACATTGGTCAGACTGATCTCAAACTCCTGACTTTGTGATCCACCCACCTCAGCCTCCCAAAATGCTGGGATTACAGGCATGAGCCACTGCCCCTGGCCTATAGGACACAATTTAGCCTCTATTTTTACATTCTAAAAAGTATTACTTCCAATTTTGCATTGCCAGATGATTTACCTAAGAAAACCTCAATGATTTTAAATTAAATTTCAAGAAAAAGAAGAAGTACCGAATCCAGGAAAACAGGCTTTGCCAAGGAACAATAATGTCATGTGGAGGGAGGGGAGGGGGAGGAGAAGGAAAGGGAGGTTCACGCCAAGCAAAGCTGGGGGCTGTTCAATCAGCCCTATCAGTGCTCCATCAGTGTCTCCACTCCAGCCAAATCCAGAGAAAACAAGGAGTCAAAGATTCAGGTCAATAAGCTTATAGGCGATTTGCACAAACAGTTCCTCCAGCAAGGTAAAAAACAAAGTCATATTGGCTTTTCTTTTTTATTCCTTCTCTTTGAACTCCCTGGTCCAAACACACCCTGGAAATGTCAATGTTATATGCAAGAATTTAAAGAGCTGAGCTTCTTAATCCCGTTAAGAAAAAAGGAAAAAAGTTGTCTGTAAAGGTCCCCTTCCTTATTGAACTCAAAGTGATTATGGTAGAGCTGCCTTATGCGGATTCTGATTCCAGTTACCCAAGCATCAGAGGATGCAAAAACATGTCCTAAAAGGCATAACCAAGGAGGAAAGGAAGCATGTTCACTGAAAGAATAGTGCTTAAAAAATTTTCTGGACTGAAAATAACAAAATGAACATAAGGAAATAGAAAACAAAATACTATGATGTTTGACACAAGATCAAATGAAACACCAAGGGTTACTATCTCACAACCAAAACTGCATAAAGATGCAGTTTAAAAAAAAAAAGTTCTTTTCAGTGTTAAGTCTCTAGATAAAACGTTTGTTGCTTTACTTTAACATTCAGGGACCAGGGGCAGGGAGGGATTAATGCCAATAACCTAGACTTAGAATTGTTACACACAGTCCAAGGAGGAATATGGCTTTTCCTCTGTTATTTCTTTATCTTTAAACAAAGCTACAGAAGTACAAGAACCAACAGAAAGAAAGAAAGATGGGAGGAGGGGAGAACATGTCAATGAGCCTGGCAGCCTACTGGCAGAAGTTAAGTACAATGATGAAACTGGTTCTACTTCTCTGCCTCTTGATCTTTCTGATTCAAGACTGTGGAAAGACACAGAAAACACAAACCCAACTCTGCTATTGCGGAAGGGAGCAAAGTGACTCATACAATCCTCAAACACCCCCAAACTGCTGTTCTGGAAACCACATTAATGAGCTACAGATGGAGTCTCATCAAGCCCTTGGCTACAGGGATAATTCTGATTGGGGTTATCTGTATCTCCTGACAGCTTCCTCATTTCACCTGTTTCAGTTGCTTGCTTACTTAACCTTTCCTTTCTGCAGGCCTTTCTTTTACAAGCATATACAAACTGTGTGGTGACCATGTCGCATCTCCCATCTTACCTTAACTCTCTTCTGCGGCTCACACACTATAGTTTCTTTCCACAATTCTGTTCCCCAAGGTTTCCACAGTGATGAAAATCCAACAGATTCCAAGAGCAGCAAGTTCTACAAGCGTACACAAACTGTGTTGTGGCCATGTCACGTCTCCCAGTCTTACCTCAACTCTCTTCTGTGGCTCACACACTACAGTTTCTTTCCACAATTCTGTTCCCTAAGGCTTCCACAGTGGTGAGAATCCAAGAGATTCCGAGAGCAGCAAGTTCTACAGGTATGACCGGGCCTCTCCTGCTCCCCAGCTCTCTGCTGTCCTCTTCTGGCTTCCTCTAACACTAACCTCACAGGTATACAATGAGGTTGCAGACTTGACTCAGTACCGGAAGCTCATTCCTTTCAAGTCTCCAGTTAAAGTTCAGGTTCCCCATCACTCTTTAGGAAATAGCATGCGTGTGCACGCACACATGCAAAGTGTTACTCTACCAGCTTTACCTGCTTTATTTTTCTCATGGTGCTCTATCTCACCTAACATTACAAAATGCGATTCAATTGTCTCTCCCTCCCTCCTCCTGAGAACAGAGATAGCAGATCCTTAATATATGAGTTGAGTTGTATTGAATTTGATCTAGTGAACGAAAATTAAAGTTTCTGCCAGTCCCATTAAGTATCTGATTATGTTTGCTTTTGATTGGTATTAATCACTTCTGGGGCTAACATTAAATCCATGTCTGAGTAATCCTACTCAGGTTTTTATTCTATCTTCATTAATATGTTTTCCATGTTTTATGTTAAAGAGTCTTTCAAATAACAGTTTTCTGCACATTAGGTCGACTCGTTTTGAATATGGTGAGAATTTCCATTGTTATACCATGTATCTTTCCTTATTTTATGTATTTCCATCATGACCCCTCTTTTTAACCCTAATATTTCCAAATTGAAGAGCTTTAATTTTAGTTCATTTCTCTAGGACATTAATGATACCCAAGTATGTCTCTGACCATTCTCCATATCTAGATGCAAGAACCAGGCATAAGGATTTTTTTCTTCCCAAAACAACTTTACTGGCATCATTTTTCTTTCTGGCCTTTGTTTAGGGATCGTGACATCAGCAAACAATTTGTAAGGATCCTCTTTTACCTTTCCAGATAATCATTATAGTAATTCAAAGTTCACTTACATGTAGCTTCTTCGGGGTTATCTTTGTTGTTGTTGTTTTTATTTCAATAGGTTTTGGGGGAACCGGTGGTGTTTGTTGACATGAATAAATTCTTCAGTGGTGATTTTTGAGATTTTGGAGCATCCAGCACTTGAGCAGTGTACACTGTACCCAGACCCAGTGCGTAGTCTTTTATCCCTCACTCCCCTCACCTGAGTTATCTTTTTTTTAAATTGTATTACATTCTACTAGCATCCAGTGACATTGATCTGATTCTTCCAGTTCACATATTTTGGGACATTCTCCTGAAATTTATCCTGAAATATGTTTATTTTACTTTACAATTATTAGAGAACTACTCCATGCCAACCCCACTCTGAAACTCACTGTCTTTGAGTTTATTCAAGAATTTCTCATATATGTGTTCCCACCTGCCAGTAGTGACATAACTAAAAACTCCCAAGGTTGCTTTCCGGACCTCCTATATTTCAGATCATATTGGTTTGCTTAGTTCTACAAATACATTGATATACTTCCATGTCTGGCACATAAACCAGAAGAAAGGCAGACAAAATAACTGAATCAAAAAATTCGGGACCACAGGAAATATGTAGCACTTATGGACAGAGTCTTGATGTCTTTGTCATCTATAAATTCAAGGAAACAATTCTTGCTTGTTTCCTTCCTCCCAGAGATACTGAAAGGCAAGATGCCAAGTAATCTAAACTCATGAACAAAAGATGACCATGTAAATTGAAAGTATTGCTTTACATTTTGCTAAAATGTTTAAAATCTAAAGATATCAAAGTAAATTTCAAGTAGCATCTTTTTATAAACATAGTTCATTTCATTTCAAACAAATGAAAAATAGGAACATGAAATATGCAACTAATCCAAAATAAAAAGACACAGGAAACGTCATTAGAATTGCCAGGCTCAAATTTTAAGCATGCAACTATAATAAGAGTCTCTCTGAGATGGATTTATATAAGTAAGAATTTTATACATTATGCTAACATAAAATTCTGACCAACAATCTTGGACTTTTCTGTAGAATCTTACATTAAAAGAGTGATTTGGGTTTCATTTAATCACATGGTTTATAATGACTAGAAACTTTACTAATATTAGTAAATGCAATTTTGAAACTTGTAGAAAAACTTGCCCTTCAACAAGAACATAGACAATATCAGTGTGGAACTGAGAAAAATATGACAATAATAAGAGCCATTTGAAGCACTGTAATTTTAGTTAATCACTGAAAATATCCTTTATAATACAGATGCTTAATGTCAAGAGGAAGTAGAAAATTTATAAGCCATGTCTTCAGAAATGTAAAGAGTAGAGTTTTTCTTTTTCTTTAAAAAAAGTTTTTAAAACATGATTGGTTTTATATACAATGCAGTTGCTAATATATGAATAAAAAGATGTAGTAACTCTATGTGTATCCTCAGTATGTTCTCCTGATAATGTGCCAAAATAGCTTGTTTGGAGAACTTAGGCTTTCTAGACACATTTTTTGATCTGAACTTTTAAGCTATCATTTGTTTAATAAGAAAAAAAATCCAATGTGCAAAATTGTTATACTTGAGACTCACATAAGTAACTAGGTCACAGCTAAATTTTGGTCATGGCTAGCTTTTAGAACAAGAAACTTTCCAAATAATCCAAATCATTTTATAGTAAATATCAACCATTTTTAAATTGTCATAAATGATTTAAAATATGTACAAAAAGAATGTTTCATTAATGAACCCAAAATAATTTTCTTTTTTTTTTTTTAAATTTTGAGATGGGAGTCTTGCTCTCTTGCTTAGGCTGGAGTGCAATGGCTCAACCACTGCACCTCAGCTGTCTGCAACCTCCACCACCTCCTGGGTTCAAAAAATTCTCCCTGCCTCAGCCTCCCGAGTAGCTGGAATTACAGGTGTCCACCATCACACCCACACCTAGTTGATTTTTATATTTTTAGTAGAGATGGGGATTTGCCACATTGGCCTGGCTGGTCTTGAACTCCTGACCTCAAGTGATCCACCCACCTTGGCCTCCCAAATCCTGGCCTTGGGATACAAGCATGAGCCACCACACCTGTGCTAAAAATATCTTTCTTTAGAGGAACATGTCCTATATGCTTTTCAAATAACGACAGTGGCATTGTTAACCATTTAAATACTTCTACTCTTTTAATTGCTAATCTGTCATCTTCCTTAAAATTGGCCATAACACATAATTATGTGTCAATGAGAAAAATTGAGAATTTCAACAGAAAGATTAGTTTCTAATTTTCCAGAGAGAAAGTATTCTCTTTCTATTGTAGGTAATCAACTTAAGTGAAGAATGGATAACATTCATTCTTTTGTACCAGTTCCAACAGACTTCAGTGAGAATTCCATGGTCATACATTCTGTGAGACTACAATAATAAAATTATTTTCCTATCCATAGTAATATTACTATTCATCCTGAAAAATATCATGTGAAAATAAGAATTGTTATTCCCATCCATTATGAGCTTCTACTTTCAATCTAAACATTAGAGAATTGTTTTATAATACATACATGTTATATATTATTTAATATGGTCTCTATATCATATACTAAATATTATTTTCTGCACATCTGATTTTAAACATTTTTTTCAAGTGTTTATAATTAGAAAAATTCTAATTTAATGTGTTTTCTTACTTCCTAAAGGCCTGTCAGCCTTTTTCATGAGTTAGGACTCTGGGGAATATGGCTGGGGTGACCTTCCTAAGACATAGTTACATTAGCATGTAAGCATTTGCTATAAATCTATTTTCTCCCAAGAAACTACTACTTTAAAACTTGGAGTTCTGTACTCTTTCATAAACATTGCCCTTAAGCAGAGATATTTCCCAAATTAAAAATTCATACAATATCTATCATACTGCCTTCCTAGATAAATTAAATTGACTAAAGGTATAAATCCATACATTAACTCTTTTAATCACCTTCTAACTCTCAGTTCCTCTCTTTATTGCAATATCACAATATAAGGTAGGTACTCTACAACGCACAAAAGGAAATATTTCCTAATAAGAAAAAAATTGAGATGTCTTCACGCATAAATTAAAAAATTCTCCATCTCTAGCCAGGTCTTAGATTTATTGCCATAGCTACATATCATCAAGAAATGGTTCTAGCAACTAAGAAAAATATTAATTTGGCTTGAAATCTGAGTCAACACTAGGAAAAAGGCCTATTCCATTCATACTTTTCTCATTTTCAATTAAAAATCTCTGATGTAGGAGACAAGGACCATGCTACATGTCATCTTGAGGTCTATATGGCTAAGGAGGTTTTATGAATTTCAATGTGTCTAGGTCCTCATGCTGCCATTCTGTTTCCACAGTTTTAGGGCCTGGGGTTCTACTGACCACAGGGATGGGAGCTGACTGACATCTTTTGTTTCTGACATCTTCCGTTGACACCATCAACAAGAGAAAACGATACTGGAATTTTTAATGATTAAATATATACATGGCCACCAAGATAGGTGTATTGACACTTTTTTGAGAAGCTACATTGTCACTGTGTTAATCAGACTAGGAAGTCTGATTAACCAATTCAAACACACACACACAAAAGTCCACTTTATTACATTTATCTGCCTGAAAAGCAAACACATCTGAATAAAAATGGTGCATACACAAACACAGACAAACATACAGAAACGGACACACACTTCCAGTTATGTCCTCTGCAAAAGCAGCTATTATAAACCAAGGAAGTGGTCCAGGCATTTGTGAAAACTGTACATTGGTGCAGGAGGAGATAAAAGACTTGAAAAACAATAAAATAAAAATAAGTATATAAGAATCATAAGAAACCTTAAACTGACTTATGAAAAAAGTAAACACTAAATGAGTATATATGCTCCATGAGAACATAGGCACTGGCAAGGCCATCTGGCCCCAGTTCATGGCTGAAAATAAGCTGCAATATGTCTCAAGTGCTTCTTGGATTATATTGTTAATGTGTCAAAAGCACCATTCTCACTGTTGAAAGTCAACAATAAAAACCTAGAGCATTCAGTTTTCAAAAGGAATGAGCTGGAACCTTAGTTGAGAACTCTCTGCCTCACTCAGTGCTAATACTTAATGCCTAATTTAGTGCCTTGCAAACAATTAACATTCAATAAATTCTTGTGTAAGGAATGAATGAATGAATAAATGATCAACATTAAATGTATTATAGTTAATTGGCCAATAACATAAAGAATGTGAATAGTAAATTGGCCAATCAACATGAAAATATTTGTTTCAATATAAAAAATTACCAGCTATTGAATAGTTACTTGTGTCCCTCGAAATAAAATTTTATGTTTGAAAAAATCTGCACTTGTTTTCAGACAGTTGAATTATGTGTCAGCACCTTAAGCACTATTGTGCATTTTTTTAAAACATTACAAAATCATCCCAGTGGACTCACATATTACATCCAACCATCAACAGTTACCTTTGTTACGGAAGTATTCCACTTCTTCACAGCTCAGATTTTCAGGTCCAAATTCTGTGGAAAAGCTTTCCTCCAATGGAAAGTCTCCTTTGGAGATGATGTCTGTTTCCTCTGATGGACATTCTTCTTCCTCATCTTCAATGGCATCTTCAAGCGGCCCTTGAAAAAGAATCAGGGATACTGTACCAAAAATATCCAAGGAAGACAGTGAAATAAAATCCTTAAACAGAGCCTTTTCTTGTTACAACGATGAGGAAAATAATATACTCTAAGTAGTTCCACCAAGGACTCACACAAGAAAGGTCCAAGGAAACTAGTGTTGTAAGCTATAACATGGAAAGCAACCTGCATCTCCGTTCCTTCCCCACCCCCAACCTCAAGCCTCAAACTTATTTTTTTGATTCTCTCTTTAAGAGCAAAACTGTGCACTTTATGTTCATTTGTTAGAATTAACTGCCTGGTAAAGAGTACAAGTCTCTTTTACACTGTTGTACAATTTTACCTGAGATTTTAATAAAGATTTAAAGTAATTGAATGCATTTTAATTGAACTGAGATTTTAATAAAGTCTATACTTTTAAAAATCCATCTTAAGAGTGGATTCGGAGAAAAGATTTCATTATATGTGTTTGAGGCTTGAAGAAAAATTACATATTTCTCTCCCTGATGAAAGCATAACCCTATTCATAATTAATTGAATTTTTTCTGAAATGAAAAGTGGTTTTCTAATGAAAAAATGTAATTTGTATTTATGTGATACTTTTTCAGTAATAAAAATACAACTCCCTTGGAGAGAATGAGAGTGAGGTGTGCTACATTAATGGACCTATTTTATTGAAAGGAAAGGGAGGGCTGGAGTTGTTCAGACCGATCTAAAGTGGACTACATGGGAATACCACTGGGCTGATTGTGAATTTCTGACTGCCTCTAAAGAATCAAAGTACCCAACTCATTTTACTAAGTGGAAGCTGCATTTGCTCCTAAAGAAGTGATGTGGCATTTTATCCAATGAACACAATTATGGTAATTTGTACTAATTGTCACTCATGGCAGCAGTCTCATCAGACAGGCTAAATACTCAAAGGCTCAAGCAGCCTCTCGCTCTTACTTGTTAGATATGTGCTGGAAAATTTCCAGGGCCTAAGGAGCAATCTTATAAATAATTTTAAATACTGAATATACTATAATTTTTATATCTATGTAGATAAATAAGTATTGTATCTAGTGTTTCCCCAAAAAGCAAGTTTTCAAGGGACTCAAGTCATATGACAGCTTTGCATAGACAGAATAATTGGATGGGTTTAAATGAGGGGACATCCAACTAAACATTTCTTACAGAGTCTCTGTCCTTTAAAAATCTGTTTTACCTTCTATTCTTCAAAGGAGCAATTATTAAGAAGAAAAGAATGCCCTAATTCCACTCTGGTCATGTCGTGTTTTATTATACATTCCTTATGCTCAAGGTAGAGGGTTACGAAGAACCATGGATTTCGTTTTTGCACCAACCACATTAAAAAGGCATGCATCTCATATTAGATTTTATCTTATTAACTGTTTCAAGTTTAAAATTTATAACCTTTCACTTTTAGAATAATTATGTCAAAAATCAAGACAAGCAAAGTATATATAAAATAGTAATAATGTAAAATATTGCAGTCCTTAAAGCATTTATTTGATAATTTCAAGGGATAAGTTTAATTACCAATGCTAAGTCTAATGAGAACTATAATAGAATATTTCCCTTACATTTTCAAAAAATGTAATTATAACAACAAATTTTAATCAAAAGAAGACATAAGCTATATCATTTGTTTCATGTAGGAGTTTCAAATCACTTTCTATATTTTTATTTCTATAAATTTAAGGAGTATAAGGGCAGTTTTGTTACATGGATGTACTGTGGTATATATACAAAATGAAATACTATTCAAAGCACTTTTTTACATGATCTTTAAAATAACCCAGTGAAGTAGGTATGAGAATTATTATTATTTTTATTTTGTAGATTTGAAAAATGAAGTTCAGGAGGTTAGTTAACTAAAATAAGGTTTCCAACTGACAAGTGAAAAAGTTACTGTGAAAATTCAAGGTTATTATTATTTTTTGAGAAAGAATTTGACTTAGTAGTTCAGGCTGCCTTATGGTGGTGCAATCATAGCTTCCTGCAGTTTCAAATTCCTGGGCTTAAGTGATCCTCTCACCTCAGCCTCCAGAGAAGCTGGGACTACAGGCATGAGCCAAGAGATTTTAAAAATACTTTTAATTAATATAACATACTGCTATGCAAACCACTCTTTGGTAGTTATGAATGCATTCCTTCAGAAACAAAACTATAAAACATAGATAACTTAGGAAATGGTTAATTGATATTAACATAATTATTTATTCATAGATGCTTAATGATCTAGTCTTCAAAAATTGACAGCTCTCTTGCTGGTCTTCTCAAATTAATGAAAGTCAACTAAAATATTTAGACACCTCCCCAAAGTCAGAAAGATATTCTTATAGGTCTACCAAAAATAAAATATTTGATTACTATTATTTTTATTGACATAATGTATACCCACAGTAAATCAATATGTAAAGTAACTTTTAATATCAGTTATAACAGAAATTATAATATATACTTCTTTCGATATATATACTTCTTTTGGAATATATACTGTGAGTTTTACTAATGAAAAGTAAAGCTCCAATAGATATTTTCATATGAAAAATTTAAAAAGAAGTTCTTTTTTTCTTGATGTTCTTCAATTATAAAAGCCTATATATACTAAAAAGAATGTATACTTATTATACATATTAACAGTAATAAATATGCTTTCCTTTAAAAAAATAAAATTATAAGCATATATACTAACTTTTTTAGATGAGGATTAATTAAGAATATGTAATGAATAATTATTTAAAATGCTCAATGACAACAAATTGGCTTCAATAGTATGATATCAATTTAAATTTAATCATTGTATTAAAAATCACACTGAAATGCTCATGGGAAAATTTGAAAGAAAAAAGTACACATGAAGCATTTATTTTTTCTTAATTCTCAAAGTCATGTTATGGTGATTTTATATATACAGAGATACACATGTATGTTTATGCATGCATAATCTTTTATTTATTAAGGTTATTGACAAGATCTTCATATTATTTATTCCAGGGGTTGTTTTATTTTACATGTTGGCTATTGCTTTGCAATTCCAAGCATGGAGTTAAAAAGAAGCACCTATATGTTTAAAAACAAGTTACCAAAATTCAAGTAAAAGGTGAAAAATCATTATGCTTATTTGTTCAAAATTTTTTGAACATGAGATCTCATTGCCAATATTTCAAACAGGCCACAGGCAGGTCATTTGATGACCACCTTATATTTCTTCCAAAGCAAGTATCAGCTTTATATAATTTACTGTACTTTAAAATGTGAAATAACTAACCATTTCTTTAGCTATACCATCAAATCAGGTTCTGGGAAAGTGGTTTCTTTTAAAATGCATAGTATTTATGGTTTAAGATCAGATCTCACTCTACTCTCTATATTGCATGTTTCTTTAACAGGAAAAGCTTATAGATAATCGGTGGCCATAAACCAACATTTTAAAAGGGTAAGAGACACTTGAAGCACAAGTACAATTAATAGCACCAATGAAGGAGGGAATGAAGGAACCTCCTGTGTATGGATTAGTGGGCACAGAAGTCCACTTCAGAAAAATCACCACACATAATTTGACACAAATAATAATATCTACTCAGAAAAGGCTCACGACTGAGCTCCATGTGCCCTCATGGAGAAAATTACTTCTGATTGAGGCCACTTGGCAGGCAAGTGTGAGGAAATCTGAATTTCAGCTCTTCAATTGCTTCCGATTTATAGATATTCAAACACACTCACCAGAATTAATAGTCTTAATGTTTATAAATATGAATATTTACCTCATTTAAGAATGTTAGTGATTAGTTTTACATCCTCAAGCTTATGAATACAATGGTGCTATATGTTAGGCCCATAATGCTGTTCATTGTCTCTTAGAATAAATGAGTAAGCATCCTCTCATAGTCTATACTGGTTGAACGATGGGGATAACTGGGAAATTCTAGTGAGTGCAAAGCAGTACTTCCATTTTTAGAAAAGAGAGACAATTGTCTGCTCAGGACCATTTGAATTGGCTACAGCTACCTTTGCCCTCTGGAGAGAAAGTGGAAGATAGGAAGGGAAGTGTAGATTCACCACACCTGACAATGCTGATGGACAGCCCAATGTATGGTCAAACTTTTCATCCAGCAAGTACCAACAGCTGCACTGTGCAAGCTGGGCCTATCAGATGATTTTTCATTTGGTGGTGGTTTCAATGATCTGCAGTTTGTAAATCACAAATGGGATATTAAAGATTAAATAGTCTAACCCTATACACTGGTAATGTAATAGCTGAATAAAATGAAATTTTTAAAAGTGGATTTGCATGGTTAAGAAGCAGTTAATCGAGCACTTAGTCCCCCAGATAAATGAATTTATGAGAAAATTATTGCTACAATTTCAGGGGTTAAAGAAATCCCTGAAGTGCATCCATAGTCACTGGAGTAAGAGCAAGACGGTGACAAAGAAAATTTGAGAAAAAAAACTATAAAGAAGATGAGAAAATAACAAGTATTGTGAGGAGTAAGAACGAAAACAAAGCAAAATAAGCAAAACAATGAGGAAATGCAAGAAATGATAAAGAACACAGTAAACATTAGATCAAATACACATGTCTTTCAACATACATTGTCTCAACAATAAATTTATACTTTGGGAGCCTACTATAAACAGAACAACAACCTTCACCTAAATGTCAGATTGTTTCTGCTCAGGAAAATTCAAAGCACCTCAGAATAAGAACCATCTAGGAGGGAAATTAAGTTCTACAAAAATTAATATACACTGTCATGTATAAACAGGGGAAAGAAATGCCAAATTTTATGGCTCTGATGTAATATCCCCCAAAAGGGATATTTTCTCTTAAACACGTATTGGCATTAATGTATTATACATTACTTTAGCTTGCCTTTTGATTAAAACAAGACACTCTGTCATTATGGAACTATAGAAAGCATTCAATCTCTGCTTCATGCATTAATATTCCAAGCATTCTAGAAGCTGCACAAGACTAGCCACCTAGCAAAATGAGATTGTTTCAGAATACTGGGCACCCTTGATTGCAACTGACAGGTGGGATGAAAGTCACATTAAAATATTATCATTCCCAATAATTACAATAATCCATCACAGTGTGCTCTGAAATTCCACTAGGTGAGTTTGCCCTGAAAACACACAAATATTTCCAAACCTTTTTATTCCAGAGCTTCCCAATGTATATCATTTTGTATCATTTTTATATCAGATAGCATGATTAACATTAAAAATTAAAATTTCCATCACAAACTTTGTCATTTTACTTGTTCACAGAACAAAGAATCTATGCAATGGAATAAGTTTCTCAAAATCTTAATTAATGAAAATGAAAATGGTGGTGTTCTCCCATGTTGCCAGCTCCTGCTTTATGCTCTTTTAAACTCTTTTGCAAAAGATCCACTCTCACAAAGAAATGAGCAGGCATATAAAGATCTCTAATGTATATAAAACAGTAGGAACCTCCAAATCTGATATTTGAAGAAATATATATGTATATGTAATATAAGAAATATAAATATACATATATATTTCTTCAAATATCATATATAGAAATATATATATACATATATAGATCATGTTTGAATTATGACATCATAATCGAGACACATTTGTCAGATGATGCTACCTTTCAAAATGTAAACATAAAAAAATAGGGATAAATTCTGCTTCACATTTAGTATATAAATACACAAATACATCAGAACTCTATATAGGCATACTCTATTTCAGCTGAGAGGTAAAAGGAGTTACAATATTAAACTGTTCATTTCAAACTTGTTACATTTTCTCTATGATGAAAAGGAAGCAGTGGACTGACACTAAAATTGGATGACTCCTTGCCTAACAATCTGTATTCTTGTCTCGTATTTCTGTTAATTTCAGGATAACATTCACAAAATATAAAATATAAAGCTCTTCTAACAGGAAAAATTTAGTATGATATGTTCTGTACATTTATTTCCTGTTTATTCAATTAGTTTTGGGGAAAAAATAACCCAACTCTAAATTAAAAAGGTAAATCCCAGGAAAATGTTCTCCTCCTCTCTTAATTATGCAGTAGGAACATTTCTAGCTTCAAAGTACTAATATGTTTTTACTAATTTTATCTGGGGCATATCTTGTGGCTTTCAGTAGTTCCTCTCTTAGAGTTCTCAGCTGCTACACGCAGACTTTCTTATAAATCATTACCCTGTAGGCACACCTCAAAATGCTTCTCACTTGGTTCCTATTACATTTGTCTCAGGCATATCCCACAGAGCCATTTAATGAGAAGGGGCAGAGAAGAGGGACGCTCTTTGGACAGTGCAAATCCATACTAACTCATGTAATTGAGCTTAACAGCAAGAATAAAATCTTATTTCTGTAGTCTAAAAAAATACTACTTTAAACGAGCAAGTTCTTCCTGCAGTCACTCACTTTTAACAATAGTTGCATCAGGGGATCTAGTAGGAAGGAAACATTTTTATTAATTTTTCTCTTATCTGTCAGAAGAATGTTGATTTTTTTCATTTACATTTGTTGCCTGCAGGTAGCAGACCAGAGAATCATAAGGTAGAAATTCTTCTTTTTGATTAATTTCTTTCCATGTGTTATGTTATTTCTTATATATAATTGATTTTGGGCTTTTGCTCATAGCTGTACATCTTTTTTATATCTGTACCAACTGCTGTCCTTCAATCAAGAAAGTTGAAGGAAATTACCTGAATTTCGTTAAGTTTATTAAAAACGAGATCTGTGAATATTTAAATTGAGTTTTGAAATGTTAATGCAAAAAAAAAGATATTAGAGAATTTTTAATGGAGAATTCAATTTGACCACACACCATTGTAAAATGAAGGGGAAGGGGTCAGGTCTTATTCAAATTGTATCTTTAGGGAGAAAAAATGTACTCTTTAATCTTATAAAAATGGGGTAATATTATTTGCTACAAAGTCTTTGGCCATTTTTATAGATGGCAGTATTAACAGTTTTTGTATATAAACTTGAAAACAATTTAAATTATTTAAATGTTATTCCCCCTAAAATGCCTTTCTCTGAGAACCTTCAAATTAACTGAATGATGCTAACAAGAAAACAATTTTTTTTAGAACATGTGCAAACCTTGCAAGCGGTAACTAATCTTACATAGTAGATTAAACACTGACATCACAGGAAAAATAAAGTCAGAGGAAGAAATACAGACAAATTTGAACTAGAATCTCTAATGACTAATTTACTCTCAGGAAGTAACTCAGGCATTGAGAAAATTCAGTTCATTAGTATATGCCTTGTGCATTGACCCAGGAAGTTAGTGACAGAGATGGCACTGAAATTCAAATATTTTGTAATCAGGTCTCAGTCCAGAGCCCCATAAAGTTATCTCAGTTTATTAAAGACTGTAACTCTATCACAAAAAAATACAAATGTATATTCATTACCAAAATGACATATTTTTATGTGATTGTGATATATGTCAATAATAAAAAGCCCCTAATAGAAAATAAGTACAAAAGATGAAAGGCATTTCATATTAGTTTAGTCTCTTCTCTTTATGAGATTATCATGTATTCATTCATTCATTAACTGATTCGTTATCCACTTAACTAATATTTACTGAAGGTGCTAAACATGGCAGGCACTGTGATAGGCACTGAGATAACAACAATGTACAAGATGAGACAGCCCCAGCTCAAAGTGAGAGGATAATCCAGTTAAGGACAAATTTTATATTCACAAGATAGGAGACTGGTGGCAGGGTGGGCACGAAACGCTGCTCATATAGTACCCTAGATTCCAGCTATCTGTGCATTTTTCTTATTTCCTTTGTTATTCTATCTTACCCACATTTGCAACTGAAAGCAGCAAGTATAGTGCCTTGAATTTAGCCAAGGCACTTCATACTTACTCAAATAAGGATTTTTCAATTGAAGTTAATTGTAATAAAATTGGAGACCAAATCAATGTGAGAGAATAGAGAGCCAATTTAATAAAAAGAATCTAGACACACAGTGTCAAATTATTATTATTATTACTATCATTGGAGAAAGTTTATTCCAATTGACATTGTGAAACCCATGGTCCTTTCCTGGTTCAATGTACTCTCGGCCTGCTAGAAGTCAGCTTGAAGATGTGAGATAAAACTAGCAGCATTTTTCTTTCTCCAAAGTGAGAACTGCTGCTCTAACAAAAACATCAAAAGCATGAATGTAGGAAGTTAGATTTTTTTTTAAAGCACTAATGAGTAAGAAAGGAAAGGATGTGAACCTATACACAGAACTCCTTATATATAATATGTGGCATAAATGAATTAATCAATATATGTAACTTAATAGACTTCTACAAGACACCACGTACATTTTCTTTAGAAATTTCAAAGCACCATCAAAATATAGCTACTATTCTTATCTAAAAAACAAAATTCTGCAAAACTACCAACTATGTTTATATCAAAAATTAGTCGGTAATACCTTATATGTTTATATAACAGTTAAGCTAGTACAAGTAAGCGAGAAGTGATTTCTATGTTATTTTAAAAAATAGGTATAAAATAATTTTTTAAATGGGGCACAGGGCCTTTTAACTCCAGAGTGGATTTATATTTCCTTCTCTTGCTAGAGCGAATCCGACAATGTAAAGGTTAAATTAAAACAACAACAGAAGCAGCAGACAACACTAAAAAAGGGCTTTGGCGACCAAATTTCTTAAACCGTCTCACAGGGCAAAGATGAATTAAGACTGGACCTTAAAAACATTCAGCATACATTTCTTTGTCTCATATTTAACAATACAGCTACATGAAGGAAATGAAGAAAAGATCATTAATTCACTACAAAGATGTGAGGGGAAAACATTTAATTAAAGGGAAAAATCAACAAAAAATTTTGCATCGGGTTTTGGTCACTGTATATGTAAACTTTGTTTTCTTCTAAATTAATAAAATTTGTAAACAGCCCACATTTCATCCAGTAGGTCAATTTCTTATTTATAATCCTCCTTTTAAGAATATGCATTCTGATTCTGCCCTATTAAAGTGATTCTTTTCCTCTACAATTAATTATTGATAAAACATTCCAAAAAGAAATTTTAATAAAAGAACTGCTTCCAAAATGATGCCTGACTTTGTTGGCTGGTTACAAGTAGTTGATCAGCCAACAGGGTTCTCCAAGGTGGTCCCTGGACAGCAGCATTAGCATCACCTGGGAACTTGTTAGAAATGCAAATTAGAAATGAGCCCTACTCCAGATCTACTGATTTCAGAAACTCTGTGGGGTGGGGTGGGGCCATCAATCTGTGTTGTAACAAATCCTGTGGGTGATACTGATCTATGCTCAAGTTTGGGAACAACTGTGCTGGAATACAAATGCTAGCCCAAAGTCCCTTTGTAATAGTATAAATTATATTTATTACACTATTATTTAATACCAAGAGTACAATAATTTACAGTTTATACAGACTCCTTTCCTCAATTGTGGATAGACACTATGTGTACTGCAACTGATGATCTGTAATCAACCTACTTTTCACCTGGACAAATCCTGATAAGCGGCAGGTTAGGTTTACTCATTTAGTGCTGGTTAACCGTTCTTCCAAATAATGTGAGAGAATCTAGCAAATACTCAAATAACAACATTCTTTCAGATGATTCCGGGATAGAACAGACCTGTGGCCACTTCAGACTGATCCAAATGTTATTTCTACAAACCTGCCAAGAGTCCTGGATAACACAAACAATTGACCAGGATGTTGTTTTACTAAAGAATCTTCCACTGTGTGGCTACAATATGAAAGCAAAGCTAGGGGACAGCATGTCAGTTTTTTAAAAAGTATGGCCGTCTGTTTGAGTCTTTGAAGAGCAAGACCTTCCAACAGCAAAAATGTTCTCCTCATCCCCTCTTTTGAGGGTCTAACATTTTCTGAGACATGAACAAGGTTGCTCTGTACAACCAGGCAAAGCTGGCTAATCAATTAACACCAATAAGATTGAGGGGACAAATCCTGGCCAGATTGCACACCTGTTCCACTGCTCAGCATTCCTCACACCAGTACCTTCTAATAATCAGGTTCATGCACAAACCAACTGCAGTCTGTGGGATTTTATGGGACAGCAACATGGCCAGTCTTCATTATTAACCCACATCCGTGGCTAACAAAATGACATGTCTTAGCACCACCACCACCCTGAACCAAATAGTCAAAGCGAGGGCAATGACAGAAATCTGTTCCATTTTTCACAAGTAGGTGTGGCCTCCTGCTCCTGGAACAGCCAATTTGGCCCTCCTTTTGGGTTTGACACAATAACTAATGATGAATATTCTAAGCCTGTACAGTCCTGCACACTTGTTCTTTGCGCAGACAGAAAAAAAAAAAAATCCTCACACAAAACAAAGCATTGTTGTACATCCCGCATACTGGTTGGAATACAAACTTTATACAAATTCGCTAATTTCACAGGTGTATGTGTAATTTTCCAAATTTCCATTCTGACAGATCTCTTTCATCTTTAGGGGATAAAGAAATCCTCCAACAGATCTCGGGTTGCAAAACGCTGACAAGACAAAGGAGGCCATGTGAGCAGAGGTGAAAACAAAATCAGCATGTTCAATCCACTCTAATTATAACATGCCCTGGGACACATATCAACATGGCACTTTATTACAAGTGTTCTATGTTGTCATTAAACCACCATAAAGCTACCTCGATTCAGTACCAGTGAACATCTCAAGAGGCTCCCAAAAGCACTTCTCTATAAAACATATCTTCAAAAAGACTTTTACTTTATACTAGCACATTAAAAGAATGTCTAAAGACACAGAGGCATTCGATATAGCTATATTTTTAAGAAGAACACTTACTCTCTGGAGAATTAGGAGAGCCGGTAGGGTGTCAGTGATAACAAAACTAGCTTGCCCACCCTGCTCCAGCAATCGCAACCTGGAGGAAGCATCTAAGGGCTCTCTTAAAAGAAAATATCCTCTGCCTTTGGCAACAAAGCCTACAACAGAATAAAAGCAAGCATCTTTACGGGCAGAAGTTATAGGGTAAGCCAAAAGGTGGAGAGCTCACATAAATGAACTCTCCTCTGGCAGCTCACAGTACTCCAATATTTGTACCATAAACTCTGTGCCAGCCTCCCTGAGACATACCTATGCACTCCGGATCTAAGCATGTATATGGCATCATACGCAGGAAGAAAACAAGACTTAGTAGCTGTTTTCCAATTAAATGCGATTTCATTTTCTCTCTTAAACTGTAAGAGTAAAAACGCATTTACTAAATCTGTTGGAAGAGATAAGTTGTAAAGTTCTTATTTCAATGTTGATTTAATAGTTTCTACTTAATGAAGACCCAGAAAGGTTCTCATCGGCAGCTACACAACCAATAAGCCTCTCTCACTTGAACCAAAGAAATGCACATCCCTTTCCTCAAGATAATTCCAGAATGTTAGATTTGTCAGGACTTACTTAAGTGTCGGTGCATTGGCAACAAGTATAGGGGATTTTGCACCTTCCTGGACATTTAATTCACGTTGCTCTTAAATCCATGGTTTCTAAAACCTCAGTGACAGACAAATACATTTAACTGGAATAGATCTATAAATAAACATTTTCCTATTTTCAAATAGTTGCCTTCACATGAATCAATGCTTTTCTTTAGTTTGTTTTTGTTATTATTCTTTGTTATAATTGTGCTTTGCTATCGAGCCACTACTACCTACAACCAGCATAGTGTAAAAAGCATGAAGCAAAATATATTGTTTTTTATGTTTGAATGATCTTTTTCTAGTTCAGTTATTATTTCCCTGCCACTGTTTATAAAATTATTCTTTCAGCACCCAAAACCTGTTTTGATACACTTAAAATATTTTACTCTTGGCTTGGGAAAATATAAACAAGTAAATTCTAACAGCAAATGCAAAAAAAAAAAAAAAAAAAATTAAAGCATTTAATCTGATTCCCATCCTACAACCCCCAGCTGTGACCCTATGCTTTCTGACAGCAAAAAGGAAGAAAACATTCATTCACCTGTTGCCCAGCAGGATACCACACTACACCACCTTTCTCATTACACCATTCTAACTTGGAGTCAGGCTAACAGTTGGCTCAAGTCTCAAAAATGTATGAAAGGGTTTTGTGAAAATGTAGTCAGGTTCCATCTTCATTTTTAGAAAAATATTAAGATGTGTACCATTGATTCTGCCATTCTCTACTTTATCACTAGTTGTATCCTCTAGTCCTCCCCTATGGGCTTTCACTTTATAGGGTGTAATATATTCATGCTGAAGTTTTGATTAAAAATGTAGCCTTTCAAGGCCCACTCTCAAAAATTTAACAGCTCTAGGATAGGACCCAGGAATCAGCACTTTCAGTCTGCCGTCCAAGTTATTCCAAGAAAGACCTCACATTAGAACACACCAATTTGTTTCCTAAATCTGAGAAGGGTCAAGTGAAGTAGATCTGAATTCTAACACTCCTTCAAGAGTGTAAGGGACACAGTAAGCATGGACCATTATCTCACAACAGCAAACCTCTGAGGTCATTTTGTTCCCTCAATATTTTAGGTCTACTTTGCTCAATAATGCCCTTGTCTTACCTGGGGTTCTGGCATACCCCTAATAGAAAACTTGACTCAGTAGTAATTCTATAGCATTATTTCCTATGAAGCCTTGTTTCCACATGTGAACAGGCATATGATATCAATTTGACAATTTATTTTACTCATTGCACTTGACAATTATTCATGTACCATATGGAGATTTGGCTCATGAAGAAACTGTGGGGGAAATCCATTTCATCATGCTTCCCAGAGCTCTTGGAGAGTTAACTGTGGCACAAACAAGGCAGCTCTAAATTAGGTTCTGAAATTGCTACCTGTATTTTTGGATTTGTTTTTACTATATAATAAGTGGTCTGTTATCAGGAGTTACAGTGGAAGGGTAGGTACATTTGATGTTTTTATGAGCTGTCAATGAGTTCAGGATCTAAAATATTCTCAAGAAATCTACCAAGATTCCACACACAGCTGCTGAACCTTTCACAGACTTTTGCAAGGGGCAATATGTGAAATAGAAAATAAAATTCAAAGTGTATGTGTATGTACATTGGGGAAAGTTGCAAAATTGAGGAAAAAGTTCCTCCACTGAGGAGGCTAGAGGTTATCTGACTAACATAACTTGAAGTGAGCTAAGTTGTCTTAAAATTGGTAAAATCACTTAAGAATTGCACAGATTGACAAGGAAAGATTCAGATTTATACTGTGCTGAGTTAAAATTTTAAAAGGCAACCTCTCCTTTACAGAAACATCTTGTATATCCAGGATCATCAAGTAATAAGACACCAAATAAAAGAATGTGGCAGATCATTAACTCAACTATTAAATCTCAGAAAATGAAATAAAAAGAAAGAAAAGGAATGAAACTGTTCCAATAAAAAAATTCTAAACTAGGTTAGATAAATTATCTTCTCTACAATATACAGTGGTACACTTACAATGTGTTCCAGTGAATGAAGCCGCAAAGCCACTCTTAAAAAACCCCCCTGGAACTGGCTGAAGAAAAAATGCTGCACACAGGAGATGAAAGACCACACATATTCTCAGTTCTGGAAAGAAGCAGCTTGTCCTTCAGCTTCTTAAATCATTTCGACATCTCCTCTAAACTGTTCTGTTTTTGACTACCTGTGGTAAGAACCTGCGGCCTAGGGCCAAATCTACATTCTTTTGTCTTTAACACCAATGACCAACAAAGCCCCTTAGCATGCCTGGCCCTCCAAGTGTATGGCAATTTTGTTCTGTTTGCAATGCCAGGGAGATCATAAATATTACCAGGAACTATCAATAAAGAGAAAATAGCATGAACTGAGTGTCCATCTCTGCCTGGCCAGGGATCATGCTAGACACTGCTTTATCCTAACTTTGTCATTTCATCTCTAAGGAGGAGAAATATCCAGCAACCAAGACAAAGCTGAAGGACATCATAAAAATCCCAGTGTCTGTTAATCCTCTGCTTTAGAGCCAGGCTATATCTCTGTTAAACATGTGTATATTAAGTGCACCTAGGAGTTGGGAGTTCTAGCTGGAGGAAAAGTGTGAAACATAGGACAAACGACAGGCTAATGACTGAAAAAAATGCCTCACCTTTCTTCTCCTTAAAATAATTACTTTACAAAATGAAGTTTTAAAAATCAGCTTCATGTTTTCAGTAAGGTTTTTAGAGGCATTCCATTCTTTCAAATAAACGAAATATATGATAAGGAAAGGAGCACTACAATAAAAATCATCATAGCCCAAATGAAAAGTATAATGATAAAACATAGAGCACATTCAATGGCGCAGAAAAATTGAATTAGTGATGCTGATGACAAATGATGACAAACAGCATGAGAATGCAGAAAATAAGAACAATATTTAAAAGACGAGTGGTGCTAAAAAAAAAAAAAAGACAGGGAAGATCAGTTACATTGCTGGACCCACTAATAATCCATAATCCTACATTTAAGTAAATGGAAAATAATGGATTAGCAGCATGTATAACACTAAGAACTTGCACATAATTATGAATTTCCAGACCCGAAGAAAGCCCCTATATGTGAGAGCAAGGGAAACAAACACAATCAACACTAAGTTTATCTTTGTTATATTTTTGAACAGCAAGAGTAAAGAATTACTTTTCTATCCCTCAGTCTACCTTTTTATCCTCAAAACTAGAGCTTTACCATAATAGACCCCCTACAAAGAAAATCATAAATGACAACAAAAGAAATGAAAGCTAGCATAACTTTGCAAGAGAAAGGCTATGAAAGAACATGATAGTCAGTTAACTCTGATATTTATGTGTAATGTTGACCAAAACAGCCTCAAATCGGCTGGCTGTCAGAAACTACATCATAAGGTATCATTTTTATAGACCTTATTAAAAGACAGTTTTCTCGATTTAAGCGTGATTAATAATTAGCCATTAAGAATGGCAAAACTGTGCTTAAAAAGTAATTTGTAGGGACCACGAACCTGCTAAAGGTAAAAGGATATTTTTTTAAATGTCAAATTACAAATAAAAGTTTGATTTTGATGAGTCTAAATGCTTGTTGGGACTAATTTAACAAAATAAAATATTAGAAAATAAATATTAAAAGAGGAACTAAATTTTACCAAGGTTAGTAAATACTGATCAGATTAATAGAGAATAGGGTTGAGAAAAGCCAAAACATACCATTTTTTTTATTCCTCTCTAAAGAGGGGTTAAATTATTTTGATTTTAAAAATTAGATAAAATAACTGTTTTTAAGTTGGACAATATTTTCAGATACCATTGAATAGGATTCCTGTCTTTCACACATTTACACTAAAACAAGAATCGACAATATATTCAATAAAGACAAAATTAAAGTATAATCATTAGGAACCCTACAATAAAATACAATATTTAAGAGGATGGACAGAATACATTTAACTGAACAAGATGAGGATTAGAATAAAAAACAAAAGCATGTAATTTTTTATTTGATAAACATTTAAAAGTGTTAAAGATGTTTCCAAATTAAAAAATAGGCAACACTTTATGAGTCAATATAAAAGCAAAACATAGAAAGGCTGACAATATTGGTATCACATAAGACTTAAGAAATTAGTAAATGAAGATTATAGTACTTTAGTTAAAATACACCAATAGGAATACTATATTGAGTGAAAAATAATAACAAATTTTTACTAAAATGCCATATTGAGGAAACAAAAAATAAGGATATAAACAATTTGAATACAATTCATGATTAACACCTACATGCAAAAAATTATGTATTACCATTCTGTCTCCTAAAAACAGGGAAGAAATCTTTATAAGATTCCATCAGCTACTTACAAAAATCACAGCTCAATAGTTTCTAAAAATCAAATTTTATTACAATGCAGTGTAATTGGAAATTAAATATATTTTTAAAATAAAATTTTTGTTAACATTTTTTAAAAGTGTAAGTGCCCCTTTTTATAAAAAGTGTAAGTGAAATGGTTTTGAAAGTTTGGGGTTCAAATATTAGCTTCCCCTATTACTAGTTTTCTAACCTCAGAGTACCTAGGAGATACATCAAAATAACTGGTAAAACTCCAAAGTGAAACAAGTAAGATGACCTGAAGGCAAATGATAAAATGCACCTGGCAGGTCATGGTAAGAATACACAGAGTCATCTTAAAGTATCAGAGTGCCTTAGAGCAGGACGGCTCAGAGATTGTCTTGAAAAAGTAGAGGAAATCTTAAATATCTTTTAAACTTTGAAAATTTATTAGACAAATGGTAAATACAAGTACATGCAGTTTAAAGAGCAGAAGGCAATAAATCATTTGTTAAACATTGAGCAGAATGTCATACTAGCAAACTTGAAAATACATTAAACACAAAATTACTTTTAAAAACCTTAATCAACTTAATCAATAATATACCAATCATATGTACACATATGTACCAAGAATTATTAAATTAATTCTCTATTTAATGACTAAATAATTTCACAGAGTAAAAACTCCTAGGATTTATCTTGACCAAAAATACAGATGACATTGAAAAAAAAAATCACAAAACGTAATGAGAAAATAAAAACCATGTTTTATAAATGTGCCTGCATAATACATTCCTAGAAGTAGAAGCCAAATATTATCAAGACAGCAATAATCCCCAAGATAAATATATCATGGTCTTCAATTTTAAAATTCCTTAGGGAATTTTTAGAAACTTGAAAAAGAAGAGAGAAAAGACTCTCTAGAACACTACTATCCTAGAGAACTTTGCTTGCTGATGGAAATTTTCTCAGCTGAGTGGTAACCATGTGAGACAACGTGGAATTATAAAATTCTGAGCTGAGCACTGGAAATAGGGCTGATGAAATTGAGAGACAGAATTTTTAGTTATGTTTAATTTTAATCAATTTATATTTAAATATCTATACGTGACTAGTGGCGACCATATTAGAGTGCACCTCAAAAGCATCTAAGGAATAAATAGTTATACGAGTTGCAAACAAATACTACAGTCCAACCTAAATACATAGCAAAAGTACATATATTCCAAATACTGGAGAAAATAACACAATAAACACACCATCCAGTATATTTAGCAATAGACTATTATTTGTAAGAATTTAATAAACAATGAAGTCAGAAAAAAATAAGAATCAGTTCTTATTTTACTCATTTAAAAAATAAATTTCAGATATTTTTTAAGAATTAAATACAAGATAATAACTATAAGAAGCAAATTGGTTATTAATCAAACTTTTGAGCAGGGAGTGATATTTTAGACACAATAAAAGAATCACAAGGCAATAATTAAATGGACATAAATTTACATAAAAAATCAAAATCAAAATGCATCACAAATCTATTTAGAGCTTAATATTAAAATATCAAAAATAAAAATACAATATAAGGGGAAATGTATTCAGCAAAATGTTTTATCATAACTATTCAAAAATATTTTGGGGCACCTCCTGCCTAGCTTGGCATGCCTTTTGCTAGTGGGTCTAAATAGTGAATAAAAGAGACACAGTCCCTGTCCTCATGGAAGTTGTATCTAGTAGGAATAACAGCAATTAAAACTATAATATGCACTTTTCTCAAGCCCCAAAGTGAGGAGTCATAATTGATCCTTCACTTTCTTTCAGGCACACATCAAATCCACCATGTCCTTAAAAGCTATACCTCCAAAACACAACCCAACTTGATGCCTCTTACCATCTCCACTTCTTGTGTCTCTGTTTCGAGCCACCTTTATCTTTCACCAAGGCTACTGCAGTGACCAGCTTTCTAATCTCCAGGAACCCATTCCAACCACTCCTACAATCCGTTGCTTGTCACACAGTATAAATTACATCTTATTACTCCTCTGCTTTTATGTTTTCTGTCTACAGGTAGGATCAAGTCCAAAATCTATATCATGGCCCACAAACTCCTACAAAAGAACGAGTTGGATGTTGGCTCTGCTTCTTGGAGATAAACTCCAACTCCTACTTTCCTCCCTGGGATCTTGGCACGCTTTTAATTCTTCCAGCTCCAGAGCTCTTTCCTAATTTAGGGTCTTTGTACTTGCTCTTCCCTCTGACTGAAACACTCCCCGTCTGCTGACTCAGTTCATCCTTTAGGTTTGATCTCAAATGTCCTCTGCTCCTCACAGAAGGTTTCACTACCCTAGCCATTCCATCCTCTCTATCTCAGCACAGTTTTTACTGTGACGGCTCTCAAGAAATCGGTTATCTTACAAAAAGTGATGCCACATATTTGCTGAATAATATACCAATCATATGTACACATATGTACCAATATGCAGTGTGTGTGTATATATATATATGTATATATGTGTGTGTGTCTATATATATATACACATATACATATATAACAGGTGTAACAGAAGGTTAGCGGCCACCTGCTGTCAGATCAGTGGCGGCCTTCAATTCTCAAAGGAGCATAAATCCTATCGTGAACTGTGCATATCAGAGATCTAGGCTGCATGTTCCTTATAAGAATCTAATGCCTGATGATCTAAGGCGGAACTGTTTTATCCTGAAACCCATTCCCGTATCCCCAACATCTCTTTTCAAACTGTCTTCCAGGAAACCAGTCCCTGGTACCAAAAACATTGGGACTGCTGTTCTGAAAAATAATTGAAGAAGACAGAAATCATTGTTCAGTAAAATCCATGACAATGTTTGTGCTAAAAGAGAGATATCAGAAACAGTCTCAATGGCAGTGGAGATTGATTTCAAAATCCATAAACCTGTATCACTGGGTGCTATGCAATCGTTTTTCAAAATCTGTTTCAGAAGAATGCTGCTGACACAGAGAAGTGTTACATATATAAAAAACAATTAAACGATATGATCCTTAATTAGTTTTAATCTGCTTTAGATTGAGAAACCAAAACACCAAGTTTGCTAGAACCGAGCTTAATTATCCTGAATGAATACAAGATCTAAGTAAAGTTTATAGGCTCCTTTGTGTGGACTTTGCATCCTATATTTTTGCTGAGCTTGAAATTTTTATATATAAATTTGAAAAAAATACATGAATTGACCTGTGGATATTTTTGGTTATGTTTCCCTTATGTTAACAAAGCATGTCTGTGGCCCATGAAGATTTGATGTAGCTAATTAAACCTCTCATTAGGCTGAAAGGTACTTTAAGTAAAGATAGTCACTACACTTGGTTGGTCCATGGTATATGCACATATCTGATTTTCTTTCCCATAGGCTTTGGCAACAGGAGTCGCGTGGTAGGAAAAACAGCAAGGGAAAGTAGGTCCGTTTAGGGAAACAAACACAATTTGTTGTGTTCATATAGCATATATAAGTCTTGTATATGACACAATGAACTATAGGAACATTTAATAGTGGCTAAAGAAGAAATTTTTACTCATGAAACAAAATTTCAGGGGACAGAAAGTTGGCTATTTAATGTACCTCTAAGAGCAAAAACTCCTCAGTAGCTTCATTAAATACTATCGTTTTGAAGACAATTTTAAACCTGAAAAAACAACCATAAAAATAAAATACCAAATAGCATCATCTTATACTATAGCATTAAAATTAACAGTGATCATAAACAAATACACTGAAAAACATTAATTTAAACAGTGATCAACAAAAGCAGTACAGCAAAACTACTTTGTTGTAAGGCGATAAAATTTATTTTTTTAATCCTTATGGTTCCAAGAATGTTTATTAGGTATTTACAGAATAAATTATGTTACTTAAGTTATGTGATTATAAAATCTGGTACATGAAATCATATTAAAGCGGTTCCCTTTTCTATTTGTAATCTTTTTATTTTGATGCATATCTTTACTATGACATCAATACTTGAGATTGATGATTGCTGGTAAAAGGGAGGAGCTGAAAGAGATAAGATATGATAGAAGGGAATGGAACAGTAGTGTGAGAAATATATAATTAATGAAATGGCAGAAGCTGAGTAGATTCTGGAAGTGGTGGTAGGAGTTTGTAGGAGCGGGTGTTTGTTACTTAAATCAAGATAAAAATACATCATCTGAAGTTTCATTTATGTTATCTTGAGCAATATGTAATGAACACCAACATTTACATTTAATCAGAAATTCAATGGAAAATTGCCTTGTTATAATATTACTGGCAATATTTAAAAGCTGCATAATTAATACTACAAATTACTGAACACAGAGTACAGGACTTTTTTATGCCATATAAACAAGCTCAATATTCTTACAGCCACTGAAAGATAATAATTAGTTCTCAGTAGATTTATTTTCTTGATCAGCAATATTTGTATTTTTTTAGACCCTAAAAGGCCATTCTAATGCAAGTGGATGTTGTCAGGAGTCTTCCTCATTGTCCTTGAAATGCAACATAAAAAGTAAAGTATGATAAACATGGACTAACTGAAGATATTTATGTTCTACCCAAATCAGCAGATTAAGAACCTCTTTTCCTAATGTCTGAACCAATCTGCATTCCTTACTTATTTTATCTAAGAAAGGCCTTTTCTATATTGAACATGTATTGCTTTCAAAGAGCCTTTAACCTGTTCTTCATTCCCACAGCCATAAACACAACATGAAAATATTACTGCAGAAATGTGTTAAAAATTGGAATCCAACTCCTCCCCATGTCAAGGAATCACACCGAATAGATACACAGTGTTCACTTTCATCAGGCTGGAGAAAGGAGGGCTCACACTCTATCAAGCATAAACTGCTCACATTCTTCACAGGCAGCCTAAAAAAACTCTTCAGCAGGCACAACCAGAGAAGCTCTCATATAGTCAATGTCTTCATATTCACATGTATCTAAGGAATAGGCTATATGAATGCCACCACCCTAAATACACACGCCTATGTTTGTGGCTCTTTGTTTCCTACCCTGGGCAAGCTTTACTTAATACACGTTGGTTCTGAGAAATATGGGTGAGAATGACCAGAGAGGCCATGGTAAAATGGAGAAATATGGCGGCTGAACCAATGGCAAAATAACATTAAAAGATCAGCAATGATGGAAATGAAATAGAAAGTCACAAATTTAAACACTTGAAGGTATGGCACCCAAAAAAGCAATTAATGGACACTTTGAATCATTAGTCTCAGAAGTATCACTTGGAAAACAATGACTGCTTACAACTAGGATAGAGTAGAAGGTGGACATTCCTGCATTTAAACCTTGACTCTTGCCTTGACAAGCAGACTTTGAGCAAGTCTCAGAAATTCTGAGTTCCCATCTCTCATCTGTAAAACTAAGATACTATCTCACAGAGGTTATAAATTACATGTGTTCAATTATATTATGAATGTAGCATGGTGCCTGATATACTTTAAGTGTTCAAAATAGATCAATGTATTATGTTTGAAATACCTTTATTAATAATCATATAAAACCATTGTGTGTATGGGGGGGGAACAGGGAACAGATTAACATGGGAGAAGTGTGCTTATTCTGACTTCTTTAAATAAAGCATCACACACCTAGAAAGAGGAAGTGGCTATGCTAGGAAACTCCTTCTAGAGTTCCAGAGCCTTCAAATTCAGGTGGTGAGTGAGGATCCACATAATTTTGTGATTAAAGAGGATTAGATAAAATGTGGACCTTAACAGCTCTGATAAGGGGGTAGCATTCTAATGCACTAAGAATTAAATGACCCCCTTTTTAGTTACAAGAATATAAGAAAAAGATTCTTAGAGAGGACACATGGTAATACTAAAGATATACCTTATTCCATGAAAACAAAAAACAAACTTTTGTTTCAGATAAAAAGAATGCTCTCTGAACTCTTTAGGAAATACTGAGAGAACGTGCAAAATTGGAGAAAGCATAAACATAATGAACATAGACAAACTCTGGCAACTTTTGTAGAGGAAGGATTTGGTTGGGCCCTAGGGAAATTCTTCACACAAACTCTCACTTCTGTGTCATGGAGATATGTAGGGACTGTAATAGCCTGGACCAGACCCAGTAGAAACAAACTAAAGATGTCTTACCTTCCATGGTGCTTTTATACTGAATTACAAAGTTCTAGTCACAGACACTACCCAGAAGCCGCAATGGGAAAAGGACCAGAAAACACTGACACACACACGATTCCAGAGAATCAAAGGAACCTGCATACTGGCATAAACAGGCATCCCTTGTTTCATGATTCTAAATGCTGCTTCATAAGGATAAACTGATTTTAAATGTTGAAGGCAGGTAAAATACTACTCAAAATTCAACTCGTTTAATGCCGCACCCTTTAATTTATTTTATTGCCTCAAGGGTGGAAAAGGCATGTTCTTCACTGTCTGTGAGACAAGAAGCTGTGCCAAGGTAATGCTAATGGGAATTCTGTGGCCAGAGCCCACACTCCAAGCCGCTCATGCACTCTTCAGTTTGGGTTGTACCCGATTTTGCAAAATAGCATAAAAATATGCATCCCAAAAGAGACAGCTTTTTGATTTAAACATTTTGTTTGATACATTATACCTATTCAGCTCTCCTAGAATATGAAACATCTGAAAACTATATTCTACATAGTTTTCTACAAGGAACTGTCAATAACATTTTAAAACACTCTCAATTTCCAGCTGGTATTAAGATAGTAACTTTTTTTGAAACTGAGCTAAAGAGTAACATATTCCTACTAAAATAAACAACACAAAAGGAAAGTGATACATTTCCAGAGTTAGCATGTCAGCAGACAGACATACCGTGTAAAACACCATTCCTTAAACAAAGGTGGCAGGGAGCTCCTAGAGGTGCCCCTGTTTGGTGTGCTCCTGTCCAAACTCCTCATACTGCAGGAGTATCTCAATAAGAAGCAGCAGTTAGAAATATGTTAGGTTGAATTGTATACAATTTCAACAGTCAACTTGGTAACTTCTCAATTTGTGGTAAGAAATAAGAATTCTGACCTAAATCCAAGATAGGTTTAATTATTGTAACATCTACAATTACACCATTACATTTAATTTCCAGTTTAGTAATCAACAATCAAACTCTCTGGTAAATAAACACATCCAGTCAAATATCTTACTGAAATTTCCTTGCACAAAATTAATTTCTCCCACCCAAGACTATGCCAGCACTTACTTTCTTTCATATAACAGAACATGACTGATTAGCTATAATAAGAAAAATGCTCTGGCTGAAATCTGTCTTTGCATTATACAAAAAGAAAAGAGTTTACCTGTGGTTGTGTAGATACTAAATGAGTATCTTTAATTCCTTTTAAGGGAACACACTGTTTTTAGGCATTCTCAATACCTGGAAATATAACCATTTTAGTGATATATTCCATATTAAAATTTGGAGTAAAAAATAAGTAAATACATTTTGAAGAATATCATTTCTTCAGTATAGCATATGCTTCAGCTATTTTTATTAGACCGTCTTCTATACTAGCCTCACTTCCAACGGCACAGTTTGACAGCAATAAAGATATTTCTTTAAAATATTTTATAAATCAGACTGATTAGATTGGTCTTCACTTAGACATTAGAGGCTTTAAAAAATTACAGACGTTAAAGATGGAAAGCACCATACAGTTGATCACAAAATCCTCTCATTTTACAGATGAGAACATTGAGGGATGCTGAAGTTTTCTCATAGAACAAGAACTAGAAACCAGGCTTTCAGTTATTAGTCCATATCTTTGAACCACATGCACATGAAAAGGCAGATTTACCCATTATTTCCAGTGTTAAAGCTTCAAATAGAACTTGGATCTAAGTAATAAAGCCTATTATCTGACACTACAAACACTAAAATAACTGAAAAGCAGGAATATAAAATTTAGTCCAATCTCTCATTTATAAAGAAATGAAGTTACAAGGAGTGAAGCTATTTGCCGGTTTGCATGTTTCAAAGACATCTCTACTGATACTCTGTTTAATTTGGATTATTAATTATGCAGTAGATAATGCTACTTTATAACATTATAGAAAACCAGGTTTGACCAAAATTATAATGATCAAAACATAAATGTTGGCGTTTTTTTTAAGTATTCTTCTCTCCATCCGATTATATGTTATTTATTTTTGTATGTCCTACAATACTCAGAAAAGTGTTTTGGTACATAGAAGACACTGCAAATTTGTTAAATTTTAACATATTGTAGTTGGAGACTAGACAAAGGAAAGTGACATTTTACAAGTATATTTGCTACAATGTGGCTTCATCAGTGATTTTCAGGAGACTAAGAAGATACACTGCAATTATTTCCCATTTAGGCATTTGAAAGCTATAATTACTTTAATTAATTTATTATTACTAGTTGTAAACCATTTCATAATTAAAGAACAAGTTTTAAATGAACAGATAAAAGCACAGACTTTAATTCCATTTTTTAACCTTTATGTGTTAAAGAAAATATAAACTTTGAAGAGTAAAGATTGAGTTAATTTCAAAGACATACTGATATTTCAAGCCCTCTGTTGAGACCTACTGCTCAGAGAAAAAAAAAATCCTTTCAAAATATTACTGTTCATTTACAGCGTACCTGATCACCCAATAACTCTGATGGAGATGTACCAGGAAACCTATATTGTTTCCATGCCTGCTAACAAAATAGCCATTCTTTAAAATTGACTTTCAAGTCTTACTTTTTAGAAATATATTTTATATGGCTATAGATGCCATAGACAGTAATTCCTGTGATGGACCTGAGCAAAGTAATGTGAAAAGCTTCTGTAAAGGATTCACCTTTCTATATGCCATCAAGAATTCATGATTCATGGGAGGAGGTCAAAATATTAACGGAAGTTTGGAGGAAATTGATTACAAATCTTAACAGATGAGTTGGAGGAGTTCAAGACTTCAGCTGAGAAAGTAACTACAGATATGGAAGAAATAGCAGGGAACCTAGAATTAGAAGTGGATCCTGAAGATGTGACTGAATTGCTGTAATCTCATGACAAACTTTAACAGATGAGGATTCATTTCTTAAAGATGAGCACAAAAAAATTAGTTTTTTTGGGCTGGAGATGGAATCTACTGCTGGTACACATGCTGTGAATTATTGAAATGACAAAGCATTTAGAACATTTTATAAACATCATTGATAAAACAGAGGTAGGATGTGTGAGGACTGACTAATTCTGAAAGTTCTATAGTAGGTAAAATACTATCAACATTGCATGCTACAGAGAAATCTTTCGTGAAAAAAAGGATTTAATCAATGTGACAAACTTTATTGTTGTCTTATTTTAAGAAATTGCCACAGCCACCTCCACACTCAGCTACTCCCACCCAGGTCACTTAGCAGCCATCAGCATCAATTCATGACTTGCTGACATCTCAGATGATCATTAGCATTTTTAAGTTAAATAAACTGTTTTTAAATTAAGGTCTATGCACTATTTATTTACTTATTTATTTTATTTTTTATTATGCTTTAAGTTCTGGGGAAAGTCCAATATATTGTGAGAATCACCAAATGTGACACAGGGACATGAAGTGAGCATACACTGGTGGAAAAATGGTACCATACTGAAAGATTTGTTTCTGTTGCAGAGCTCCACAAAACTTCAATGTATATAAAATGCAGTATCTGCAAAGCACAGAAAAGTGAGGCACAATAAAATGAGGTATGCCTGCACATTTTAAAGCCACAGCAATCACATTTATGCTATGAAGTCTTGACTCTCTGTATATAATTTTGAAGATTCTTCTAAACTCTAGACATGCACTTTTATACCTTTACCCTGCATTCACATAAGTGTTTCAGCAATATTTTCCTTCTGGAGTGTAAAATTATCTCATTACCTATATTATCTCTTTAATCTCAGTCTGGAGTTTCTGACATATTTCCAACCTAGGATCAATTTAAATATCATCAATTTAAGCTAGAATGTTAATATTAGCAACAATTTAGACTCCTCCCTAATATAATTCCTTCCTCATCTGTCTCTCTGTTTTCATTAATATGAGTAGATTAAGGTTGTATTGTATAATAAAGAATTTGTCTGGTCTTTGTACTGGGCAGGAATCCAAAGCCCTGTAATTTCCCAAGTGATAGGAATGTGTCTGTCTTTCCAAAGTGGGCCCCTCACTGTATAGGACGAAATGGGGGAATGGAGATTGAGTTCAATCATGTTGGCAAAGAGTCAATCACTCCTACGTAAAGAAACACCAACAAAACTGCTGAACACTGAGGCTTCAGTGAGCTTCCTGGTTGGTGAGCACATCCAGGAGAGTGATGTATTCTGAATTTGTGAGGAGAATACATCAAAGCTCTACTTTGAAACCCTCCTAGACCTTGCCCTATGTGTGTCTTCATTTAGCGGGTTTTGCTTTTTACCTTTCATAATTAAAGTGTTGGCATAAGTGTAACCTTTTCCTCAGTTATGTGAATTATTCTAGTGAATTATCATATCAACCTAAGGGAGTCATAGGAAATCCCAAATTTGTAGCCTGTTAGTCACAAGTGCAGTTGGCCTGGGAAACCTCTGACTTTGAGATTTGTATCTGACAAAAACAATCTTACTGGGGTTTTTGCCTACCTAGGAAGTCTACACAAATTATACATTGTTTAGATTATACTGTAACAACCTATGTTCAATGTACATAGTCGTTGTACTCTGTACAATCTCAGAATTACATTGCAGTATTTTAGTCTACCAGATAAAATATAGGACTTCAGTTAAATATAAATTTAAGATAAACAGCATGATTTAACATACATAAATCCCAGATATAAGGGACATACTTATATCAAAAATTCAGCAATTCATATTTAAATGGGCATTTTGTTGTTTTTCCTGAAACTGACAAATCTACACCCTAAAGCAGAATTTCATGTCTCCTTATCTAGAGGTCTAATAACTGCCCTTTCTTTTTCCTGGATCTATCTTTTCAAATCCCCACTACATGCTGCTTTTAGATATTCTTTGTAGACATAGCTTTGATCAGGTCTTATCTTGTGTCAAGCTTTCTTATTACTATATAAATACATAGAGATTTGTTAGCCTGGCATTGATAACCAGTTATGAGGCACCATAGACTCTAGAAATTAGTCAGAACTGGGTTAAAATTCTAGTTTCCCCATATACCAGCTGGGTATAATTAGAAAACTGATTCTCTCTGGTTCCCAATCTCTTCATTGTAATATGAGAATAACAATGTATCAGAATGTTATTTTGAAGAGAAAAACAAAGAAACTTTGAATCTACCTTTAATTGGCCACTGACATTTGGGTAGTCATAAAGAATGAACCCATTCTAGCCTTTTTTTTTTACTATTTGTCTTTATTAAAAGTCTTGGCTTTTCTGACACTATTTCCCCCTCTGGTTTTCCTCTTTGCCCACTTAACCCTTTGTATTGTGCTTCCATGAAGTTGTGCCATTGGTTCCTTTTCATTATATATCCTTTTCCTAGTGATCCTCTAAGATTTTTAAAAACTGTTAAACTCCTGCTATATGCCAATAGATTTCAAATATGGACGCTACAGATTCCAACATCCATCTGTTTACTAGATATGCCTGAGTGGCCTATGGCCACCTTAGGCCCTCTCCTCCAATCCCTTGCTCTTCACTCATTGCTTGTTTCTTTAAATCACATTGCTCTCTTAAGTGGGCCATCTGAAAGGCTCATGTATCTATTTGTTTTCTCTCCCCTAATGCCCACATACACATAAACACACACACACACACACACACACACACACACACACACACGTCAGCAAATTTTGTGGTTTTGTTTTCCAAAATAGCTCTCTCCTCTGCGTGTGCATGCTCTCTCGTTTTCAGAGGACCCTCAACACCTCTTCTCTGGACTATTGCCAGTGTATCAGTGAAGGTCTAACCTTGAAATAGAAACAGTTCTGAGTTTTTAACTAGAGGGCATTTATTTCAGGGAACTGGGCACACAGATGATGGAAGAGGACAGCCATGAAACCCAGTTATTAGCAACAGCAGGAAGCTGTTATCTTTCCTGAGCTAAAGAAATAAAACAGCAGAATCATCTGGAAGAAGCCAGACCATAGCAGGTTTGTGAGGCTGAAGCCTGAGGAGAGAGGCAGTCCTGATGGAGATACATGCCTCTCCTTTTTCCCTCTAACAACTGTTCTTCCACTATCCTCACTCCGTTTCAAGGTATATTCTCCAATGCTGCCTATCTAAAGACTAAATCCCATCATATTTGTCCCAATACCGAGAACTTTTTAGTGGTTTTCTGCAGCCTGCATATAGTCAGAGCTCATTGCATTTTTGAGTGCCATGTCCATCACTCCCCAGAAGGCTTCTATTCTCTTATACACTCCATTCTGTAACCTGGAATCCCCCCACCCAGATGCTAACAACTGCAAATGCCTTCTCATCTTTCACAACCTCTATTGCAAATCATTTTTACTATGATGTCTTCCATGTTGTGTGTTCTCCCTCTTTCCCCCTCCTTTCTCTCTCCTTTCACCCACCCCATCTCCTTATCCCTCTTCTCCCCATTCCTTCTTCTCTTTCCTTTTTTATTCTCACTAATGGTATGAGTTGTTCCCCCATGAAAATCTCTATGTTGCCACTGATTTCACAGTACTGCAGTTATGTGTGTGCATACATTCATATGTACATGTGTTTGCATATTTTGGCATGCAATACTCGGTTTTATGACTATTTTTACCATTTTGTAGCCAACTTTAGGGCAGGAGTATTCATCACACATCATATCTCCTATCAGTTCAATAGTTTCTTGAAAGATGCCTTTAATTTGGTGCTCTCAAATATATTTATAGGTTCATGTATTTCTAAGACTGGAAGTAAAAGCTTAACAGACATTTTATGAGAAATTATTATTGCATGAGAAAAAATTCTTGAAAGAGAAAATATTTCTTATATTATTATTCCAGGGCAAATACAGGTTGTCTTTTTTTTTTTCTGATGCTCTTTAAACACAGTGTGAGTGGGGTTACTAGTGTGGCCAGTGCTCATAAATGTAGATCCCTTCTTGCCTTATAATTCTAATGTTTAAAAGCATATGTTAAAAAAATAAAATAAAAATGTATGCTTTAGCCTCAGGAACAACAAAAGAATACAACATATATTAAATAGAGCAAAAACAATCTCTACCTTTAAAAAAAACCCCTCCTTTTGGTTGGGCTCTTCATGAGTTACATCAAGAATAGTCTATTTGTTTTACTAGGTTCAAAAGACTTTTTCTAATTCTCTAGCCTTTCTGCCCCATTTACTGGCCATTTTACTGAGCACCTATTGAAAGCAATAAACATTTACTTATATTAATTTATTTAATATTCACAATAACTACATGAATGGGAGTAACTATTTCAGCTCTGTGTTCTAGATGAGGGAACTGAGGCACAGATAAGTAACTTGTTCAACATCACGTGGAGGCGGGTTGCAGAACTGGAATATGAACAAGTTCTGACCTCAAAACCCATACACTTAGCCATGACACCATTCTTCCCTATGTGCCACATTTCTTTTCACCACAGCACCTTCAGCTCAAGAATAGAGAGGCAGGAAAAGGAAGCACACTGTGTCCTTCACAGCTTATCCTTTCTGTCCTCTATGGATAAAATGTGCCAATGAAGGAATAACGTTACTGCTATAAAGTAATCACTGGGGTCCTTCTGCTGACCAAGAGAGATCTAAGAGTGATGGAGTTTGGGAGCAAAGAAAAATAATATTTGCATGTATTTACAACCTGCCTTTCTCAGAAAGGATTTAAGGTGTTTCACTAAGATATGTACATTACTGACAGATAAAGTAAATTAAAATAGGTAAGAAGCAAAGCAAAGAGAAAGCTGGGACACAACAGTACAGTGAGCACACACAACACGGGTCATGAATTTCTAGCAACTTGGCAATAGCTAGCTTGACGTTTGTCTCTCAGCTACATACCAGCCGCTGAAAACAGAGAAATGAGATGAAATAATTGATTTTTCTACAAAATACAAATAAAGTAGTTGCTCAGGAGAAGCCCAAATATTTCCAGTACTAAGAATAGAGAGAAATAACTTCCACAGTCTTCCAGAATGCACTCTGTATTATATAATAAGCGTCATCCTCCACAACCTGCCCAGAGTCCATACAGAAATGAATGTCAAAGATGACTTTGCACAAGATTCCTCCAAAATAAGCATGAGGCATTTAAAACATGGGCCATAGACTCAGTTGTGCCAGAAGCATTCTTTTATTATTTTAAACCTCTTTGAGAAGTGGTCTCATGTAGTCTGTTACAGATTGCCTAGATTTGAATCCTGGCTTCATAACTTCTGAGGCCTCAGTTAAATCATCAATAAAATAGAGATAATAATAACACTAACTGTCTCATACGGTTGTGTGAGATTTTCATTAGTCACTACACATAAAGTGCTGAGGGTGGTGTATGGGACACAGTGAGCACTGTATCCATTTTTGCTGTTGTATGAATTATTGAATACCTAAATTTATTTTCAACAATCGATTTCCCAGGTGACAGAAACTTCATCAATTCAGGGTTTTGTCTAAGTTCCAGGGAGTATATTTAGTGACCTGACAATAAACTTGGTGAGAAGGCATTTGGTCCTTAGTGTCATCAGTTCCCCTTAGCATTCCTTTGAATTTCCTCTTTCTTCTTGTCAAAGCTCTTGCTCCAAACAAGGGAATGTTTATTCCCAACTATTGTACCCTCAGGTACATGGAGATCACTTTGCTTCTCTCACAATATGACGGGATCAAGAAAGGCAATGAGTCTGCCTTAGGCCCATCTGTCTCTGTGGTCTTACTGCCTTCTCTGGCCTCACCTCAGAAAAGAAACACAGTTCCCATCTGGTATCCTATTAATGAGTCTACTGGGGAACTTTATGGATAATCCACCTCGTGGGATTAACTGGGGGGGAGGAAGGGTGACTCACAGTCTTTTTAGAGATTGTCATTTATACACTCATCACTTCTCTTTCATCAGGAGAATTCTTGCTTTTATCTCAGTGATGAAATTGAGGAAATTGAGGAATTTGTGTGGGTCATGATATCTTCTTCACAAACTCAACTATGCTGTAGTCTTGGCTTTTTCAAATCGAAAGAAAAGAATTGGCATCTTTTCTCTCTCTGCTTTTCTGATGTGTGATTCCATCCCCAAGACAATGAATATGGAGAGCTGGCAGAATAGGGAGTGGAGGAGTCAAGGTACCCATGGGATTATGTCTAGAGTGAGTGAGTGAGCTAACGCTAGTCTAACATTACCCAACATATCCTACTACATGAAATTATAGCATCTTTCCTGAGCATACTTCTGTTAATGCAATTCTGTAGTTGTCTAGTGAGATAGATCTATAGTTGAAGCTTTCTTCTCTTTATATTAGTCCCTAGGTAGATTTGGAAGAAGACAGAAAAATGGAAAGACTGAAGAAAAGAACAATGCAATAATTATGTAGATTTTTAAAAATGAGACAATATAGTGATACTTTGTCTTTTCAAAATTTTGAATAGTAGACACAACTCGGTGCCAGCTAATCCAGCAGGAGCTCCAAGTGGTCTATTCCAATGCTCAATTCAAACTATTTTTTAAGCTGTAAGCAAGGCAAAAATAGCATGCAACCATTTATATGAACAATACTCTTACTTTTCATATACACTACACCACTAAGACTAAGATGTTTTAGGTAAATCTTTTGTGTTATATGTTGTATGATGATAACTTAGGACATAGAACTATGCAACTAAAAGTCCATACAGGCTTTCAAATATACAGTTCTTTAACACCTTTATTTCAGGTAAGAGAAAACTAGGACTAAGATGGTTATTTGAAATAACATTTCTTCATTTTCACATAAATACATTAAAATATAAGAACAAAAGAATATACCATGAAAGATTTATTTGTCATTGGACTGAGAATTCTGCTATCGGACAGTCATACTGACCAATTTTTGACTGTAACTCTGTATGCTTTTTATGACTAGAAGGCTTTTAGAAAGTCTTCTAAGTAAATTCAACAAGTATCCAGTAAACCTGTAAATGCCTCAATGGACAGGTGCTTACTCTATCCCCAACTGTGCTTAGTGAAATGTCCTGGAGAAAACATGCTAATATGCTTATTAACTTTTGATGAGGAGCAGCAGCATATGCTGATGACCAAACAGCCTCAACGTCCTTCCCCTTTTCTTCATCTCTTACAATCCTTCTGTTCTCTAAGGCTCAAGCAAAGCCCAACCCCAGTCATGATAGTTTTTCCTGACTCTTCTAGCCTACCCTTATTCCTCTCTTTCCTAACCACCTATTTCCCTTTCCATCAAATACCTCTCCATTTAAATATATATTTCTTTCTAATTATATGATTATGTTTCAGCACAATCTCTATAACTATATATAGATCTCCAGAGATATTTACTACATTCTACAACTTTTATGTTCCACTCATCATCACCATCACCATCACCAAAGCTTCAAAGATGAGGCACACACATTATCCATCAATACTTCCTGTATACTCTTCGAAGTACCATAAATATTTCTAAATTTCAATATTTCTTTTGTCAAGTGTTAGGGGAACTACCCATCTTGAAAGTCCTAAGTTTTGCCAAGTAAGTTATGTCTAACCTTCCTCTATACTTAGCCTTTCCATGACAAAACACAAATATTTTAAGCCATTACCCAAATGTAGAAGCTAGACTTTCTTCCCTCATTCTAGAAAACTTCTCTAGAATGTCTTCATTTCCATTTCACCTTTGAAGTCTAGTAGGCATATATGCAAACAGTATTTCCACTGTGTTGTAAAGGTTAAAATAACATTTTCTATTATATTTTAAAAAAAATTTCCTGTTAAAAGTAAACTTTGTAACATGGAATATAAAAACAATATTGACAAAAGTGTTTAATAAAAAACTGTTCTGTAGTTTAATATTTTCTAATAATCCATATTGAAGATAAAACATTATATTAGACATAGATGATAAACTATGTTTTGCAATTTTAACCCAAACATTATTTTAATCCCTGTAAGTTTATCTAATAAACCTTAGGATTTTTTTTAAAAAGCTTAAGTATTGTCTAGAGTGCATTCCATACACAGAAAGATGGTGTCAGAAAATCATACTTTTCACCAGATACAAATAATAAAAGTATAATGTCGTCAACTATTCAAACTGGAAGAGTAACAGATGAATCATTAAGCCCATATTTATTCAGAGTATACAATTATAAAAATTTCAACAGTCTCTAAATACCTTACCTTGTGGGAGGTCAGTAGCAGGTGTTTTGGAAAAATACATTTTGAATCTTGAATATACTGTTTTCAGCAAGTCTTTCAGTGGTGGTTTATTAGTCCTTCAGATTGATATGTTTTAATTTATGGCAACTCTTAACAGAAAGTCCCCCAATCCATAGAAAGAATGTTCAAAACTTCAACTTATAGGCTATATAATGATGACAGTATAGTCTTTCAAAAGTAGTCTAGGAAAATATACCATATAATGGTAATTGGCTGATCAAACAAACCACAATTATGCATATACTTGAAGCTTTAGTTTTTCTATAGCTCAAATTTTTGCTGCCTTCCAGAAGCTATCTTTGGCTAAAATATTCATTCATATGTAAAAACATTTACATTTTAACACACTGGATAGTCTCTAAGCTGTTAATACTATCAAATGGCCTTCAGACAAAGACCACCTGGATCAGACCTGTTATTGGACAAATATCTGTTACCTGACCCACTGCCATGAGGGAATTGTGAGGAATCTCAGTAAGAGCGTGTCCAGCATAACTTACAGGGCTTGCACTTGTGTTACGTATTTTGAGGGAGAGTTCACAAAAGCAGGACTTTGCTGTGTATTGAATATTATCAGAAACCAATAATTCTCTGGTTTGGGCATCTAACTCAAATTCTCTGATTGGGTATCTTAAAAATTCTTAACTTTCAATCAAGAAGAATGAAGTGAAGTTAAAGCTCTGATTAGTGATTTTTTAAAAACTGAATAAACCCTGTCTCTACTAAAAATACAAAAAACTTAGCTGGATATGGTGGCACATTCCTGTAGTCCCAGCTACTCGGGAGGCTGAGGCAAGAGAATTGCCTGAACCCTGGAGGTGGAGATTGCAGTAAGCCATGATCATGCCACTGTACTACAGCCTGGGCAACAATGTGAGACTCT
Source organism: Callithrix jacchus (assembly GCF_049354715.1). Classification (NCBI taxonomy): domain Eukaryota; kingdom Metazoa; phylum Chordata; class Mammalia; order Primates; family Cebidae; genus Callithrix; species Callithrix jacchus. Next base: position 91,606,244 of record NC_133517.1, read on the forward strand.
GTATAAAAAAAAAAAAAACTGGAGAAAGAAAATGTGGCACATATACACCATGGAATACTATGCAGCCATAAAAAGGAGGAGTTCATGTCCTTTGCAGGGATATAGATGAGGACAGAAACCGTCATTCTCAGCAAACTAATACAGGAACACAAAACCAAACACTGCATGTTCTCACTCATAAGTGGGACTTGAACAATGAGAACACATGAACACAGGGAGGGGAACATCACATACCAGGGCCTGTCAGGGGGTTGGAGTGGGGGGAGGCTAGAGGAGGGGTAGCATTAGGATAAATACCTAATGTAGATGATGGGTTGATGGGTGCAGCAAACAACCATGGCATGTGTATACCTATGTAACAAACCTGCACATTCTGTACATGTGTCTCTCTCTCTATATATATATATGTATATGTAGAGAGAGAGAAAGAGAAAAAATATTTGTTAATTTTAATTTTCTGGTCTGCAAAATGTTCGTGTCTCTGAGTTCAGGTGTGCATATTTAGCAGTTTCCTTTTTCTCTAGTCTATTATGATCACATAAGGTCCTTATCTAATGTTGATCGAAGGTAAAATTCAGTGTTCAAGAGAACACCATAGCCTAGATGTGCCCACGAGGCCAGCCCTAAATATCAGCACCCGCCTTTCTCTTTCTTTCTTAATATATATTTAAAAAATCAGCATAGTAGGCAGGGTCATCATTCCTACAGAGTAAAATAGAGTCACAAACAGGAACTCAATTCTACTTTACTTATATTGCAGGCTATAATCTGTATCATATATTTTTGGCATCAATCTAGGTATTAGAAATAGAGCAAATATTCTATGAGTATTTCGACTAACTCACTTCCTCCTGCTACAAATAACTATTGGCTTTCAACTACAGAAAGTCTTGTCAAAATCTGTAAATGGTATATCAAAATTCAATCTCACTGTTACAAAGCTAATGAAACAGGGAAAGACGAGAGTGAGTCTACATTTATATCAGGTCTGAATTTCTATGTAACAGAGCACTTTGTCTTGAGTGTTTGCCCTATGTGCAGGCACTCCCAGGACAGGACTGCAGTCATGGATGAGATTAATACCCCATCCTCAGTGTGTTTTCTGTCCTATGACAGGATTATAGTTTTCTCATTCCTCATCTTACATTGTGAAATAAAATCACATCACTCTACTAAGTAGTCAAAAAAGAAAATTAATATTGGTCTATACCATGTTTTCATGGCCAGTTTTGATTCTTATTTTAGTCAATGCAGCCTTTTAATTAAATTTTGGCCACTGGTTTCCTAGTTCGTTGATGAGTTGTAAATATTTCCTCTCAAGTCCACAAGCATCTCACATAAACTCAAGAGGATAAGAACTCTAACTGCATTCCCATTAACGAAGATTTTTTTTCTTGTTTATGCTATCAGTGGGAATGATTTGTTTTAAAACTCGATGTTATAAAATAAAGTTTTGTCAATCACACTGTAATAATAAAAATCAATTAAATCAGACCACTAAATAAAAACTGTGCCAAATGTAGAAATTAACAAGTTATAAAGAAATCAATACGAACTTTTGTGGAAATTTTAACTATTTAAATTCAATTTTAAAACCACAAACAAAAGTAGTACATATTGTTATTTTCATGAGGAAACAGCATAATTATTACACAAATAGGTCCTAGTTGTTAATATCTACCTATGTATCTATCTATGTATCTAACTATTTACCTATCTATCTAACCATCTATGTTAAATTTAGGTCTGAGATATAGTCCATCTGCTTATCATCTATCTCTTGATTGATTGATCTATCTATATACATACCTACCTACCCTTGATAAATTAAATGTTTTAAATTAAATATCTTAAAACTGTCTTAATTTTAAACCAACGAGAGTAGTGGCAAATATCAGAAATATCTTATTTTATTCCTCTTATTTTATTTTAGTCATTGGTTAGTATTTAGAGTGACTACCATCCTTTCTAAACCTAAAAATATACACAGTCCATCAAATAAAATCTCCCCATTGTTTTTGTTTCTATAATGAGGATGCTCTTGTAGTTTCATTATTAAAAGAAGTATACATATACTTACATAAGTACATAATCTAGCCATGTCTGCTATTTATTCATTCAGTCACAAAATAAATATTTACTGAGTGTCCTCCAACTATTTGTAGGAAATTATGTGGAACAGATCAATTAAAACAAAACAGAACACAGTGCCTCATCTTAAGGAGTCTGCAGCCTAGGAGGAGAGATTAAGTCATGTACGCAAATATTAAAAGAAAGCAGGAAATAGTCGTTATCATTAGAGATAGGGGTAAAACCTTCTGAGAGTTCAGACAAGGGAGCAGTGGCTCCAGGCTGGAGATATCATAAATTCTCATAAGAAAAAAAGATATCTTAACTATGGATTAAAATCTAGGATTACAGATGGAAACTGGGGGACATCTGTGTTCCTTGGGGATACCTGCCTCCCTAATTCTTAGTTTACCCCAGTTCTTCTTCACATCCATCATCATAAAGTTTTTTTTTGACTTAGTCTTCTTCAGTTCACCTTCCAACTCTAAATGTGTATCTCTTTCCAGTTAATTTTCTTAATTTTATCAGGCTATCTCATCCAATATTCCAGTTTATAGCAATACTTTTTAATTAAAAAATGATAGTGACATGACATGCATTGCAGCAATAATTTCAATCCTTTTCTTTTCACATCCAACACAGCAGTCATCCTTCCTTAGTTTCCCATAACTGAAAATCTGGTAAGCACACTTTTTATACACTCAACCAAAGAAAGGGAAATAGAATACTCTTCAAGGTGTTCAAACTTCAAAGAAGTCAAACTGTGGTTAAGAGGGAAATAGCCATAGTCTGAAGCGCACCTAAAAAGTTTCTGTAAACGATATCCAAATGTCTATTCATCCAGTCATTTATTTTTCTTTTGAGACAGAGTCTTGCTTTGTCACCCAGGCTGGCATGCAGTGGCGCAATCTCAGCTCACTGCAACCTCCACCTTCTGGGTTCAAGTGATTCTCATGCCTCAGCCACTCCAGTATCTGGGATTACAGGTGTGTGCCACTACACTTGGCTATTTTTTTTTTTTTTTTGTATTTTTAGTAGAAATGGGGTTTTGCTATGTTGGCCAGGCTGGTCTTTAACTCCTGGTCTCAAGAGATCCTTCCACCTCGGCCTCCTAAAGTGCTGGGATTACAGGCATGCACTACCACACCCAGCCCAGTTATTCATTTTTCTATTCAACAAATGTCTCTAGAGTACTACTATATACCAGGTACTCTTTTAGGACTCTTAGAACTGACCAAGTTCTAGATTTCATTGGGTTTACATTCTAGTAAAAGGTTATATTAAGCAAAGAAAATACACCAACCGGTGAAAAAGTAGATGAATAAACTGCATACACAAACTAAGCAAAATATAGTAATACACTATAATGTTGTAAGTGCTATGAAGATTATCAACATTGAGCAATAGGCTACTATGAAGAGTTGTTTACTTCATCTGGGAAGTCAGGGAAGCCCTCCTTGAAGGGATGACATGACAAGAAGGAATAACCATACAACAGTCCCAGGGGAAGAGTATCCAAGCATCTATCCTGGGGGAACAGACCTACAATGGGAACCATAGGAATGAACAGGGCATGTCTGAAAAACAGCCACATGGCCAGAGCCTGGAGATAAGAGGATGATGGTACAAGCTGAGGACAGAGAGGTAAGCAGGAGGTTCCAAAGCCAGGACAAGGAATACAGTTTTTATTCTAATTACATTGGGAAGCAATGGACAAGTTTTAAGCTAGTGAGTGGCATGATATCATTATTGTAAAAGATTACTTTATCTGCTACACACAGGATGGTTTCTAAGGAGTAAGAGTGAATTTCAGAGAGACCACATTACGGCAGCAATAAGCTGGGCAACAGAAGATGATGATCTGAGCGAAAACTGGGCAGAAATAGATAAATTCAGAAGATATTTTTAGAGATAGGACTTATAATAGATTGGGCATGAGAAGATACAAAAAAAAAATAACCAGAATAAATGCTAACTCCTAGCTTTTTAACTTAGATCAACTGGCTACATGTTGATGAAACTGGCTGAGATGAAACAATTGAGGAGGAACATATCTGTGTGACACATGACCAAGAGTTGTTCTTGGGACACGTTAAATTTGAGATGCTTGTTAGAGATCCATGTGAAGAGTTTAGGCAGCTGGAGATACGAGTCGGAAGGTCCAGGGAGCATTCAAGTCTGGAAATAAAAATTTTAAAGGCTTTCAGAGACAGCTGGTATTTAAAGCTATAGGATCAAAATTCATCACCTGGAGAAAGAATACAGCCTGACAAGAGAGGAAGGTCCGGAGAGTCCTTGATGAACTTCAATGCTTAGATATTGAGCAGAAGAGAAATTAATCAAGAAAACTGAGAAGTAGCAATTCAAATGGGAAGAAAACTAGGAGAATATGATGTTGCCAAAGTCAAGAGAAGAAAGTGCTTCAAGGAGGCAGTAGTTAACTTTGCTCAGTGATGCTACAAGTCAAGAGACATGAAGATTGGATTTGTCCACATGGAGGTCACTGGTAACCATAACAGATCTGTTAGAGGAGTGCTGAGGAATCTCAGGGCTTTTTCCTGAATGGGATGGAGTTGAGGAGAGAAGAAGAAATGAAAGAATAGAAAAGACCGGATACGACAATTTCAAGACATTTTGCTCTAAAGAGGGCATAGAGAAGTGGGGTGGTATATGGGGCTAAGACAGGAATTTGTGATAGATGATGATATTTTATTATTACTATTATTCACATTGGAATGATCTTGTATTTACAGGGAAATGCCGCAGAAGAAAAAAACAGATAAACTACAGCAAAGCCTTGGACAAGAAGAAGACTTCACAAAGGAACATGATGGTTGACCTCAAAAGTTATCTTGGCTACGATTATAAGCCAATTTTCTTCAAGTTTGTACTTTGGTGTACATTAAAGAGACTAATAAATGAAATAATAAAAATACTAAAGCCCACAACATCTAATTTGCAAACCAAGGCCTTGTCTGCCTCTTTACAAATTCCTATCGTCACTACTCGACTGATGAAGGGGGTTGTAATCTGCTTGGTTATATTCCAGGACACCAATTCTACCAGAGCAGTTAGAACACTGCGTGTTCAAAGGTCGTACAGAAAGGTGTGATTCTTCTTTCTTTGCTACTGCTCTAGTAAGAGACCAGAGTCTTCACCTGCTGGAGTCCCACTTCCCTCTCTGTCTCCGTTCCCTTTAGCATCTTTTCCCTTCCTAAGGAACAGCTTTCCTGCAAGTAGAGCTCCAGGCAACTCTGTGTCCCTGACTCTCTTCCCCTTTCTCTCCTACCTTACAGAAGTAGTTAGTAATCTTAAGGCTTTTTCCATCAACGAAGGACCCTGTTAGATTCCTTTCTAGACAATCATTTTCCTTTCTCAAATGTGATACACACTAAATTTCAGATTTGGGCTTCAGCACTAACAAAGTTTGTTTGTTTGTTTGTTTGTTTGTTTTCCTATCCAGGCTGCCATGGATTGGGAAAATAAATTCAAAAAATTTAGGTCCATTGGACAAATATCAAATAATAGTGACAAATTATTATCTCCAAAATCCTTGTCCCCAAAATACCAACAAAGATAGCACGGATACTTAATTAGCAGAGTACTTAATCAAAAGCAAGTTAGGATTTGACAGCTTGGGTTTGGGCAGAGAGTCTCCGGAGAGTAGTCGAACAGAGCCCTCATTTTACTTATGGAAGTTAGAGGTTCTGAACCAAAAACAATGTTGTCTTTACTCCCATAAACTTGAGCTACCCTGCGAAGAACACTGGCGAATCCAGGAGTTATCCTGGACTCTGATCCAGTTGTTCACTTGTTACCACTCCGTGTAGTTTCCTACTTCATGCCCTGCTTCATGCCCTATTAAGCTACTATGTTCCTGTGCCTGTCCACTTAACCAAACTTTGGTTATAGTCTCTCCACTCCCTGCTCCTCACCTGTGATACCACCATTTTATTATTTTATTTAATACAAATTTGGGAGGCTAAGGCAAGAGAATTGCTTGAGCTCAGGAGTTCAAGAACAGCTTGGGCAACACAGGGAGATCTCGTCTCAACAAAAAATTTTAAATTGCACTGGGTGTGGTGGTGTGCACCCATAGTCCCAGCAGCTTGGGAGGCTGAAGTGGGAGGAAGGTGAGACTGCAGTGAACTGTGAATGTGCCACTCCAGGCTGGGAGAAAGAGTTAGGCCCCGTCTCAAAAAAACAAAAACAAAACAAAACAAAAAAAACACCTTAGTTTAAAACTCATACATAAGTAACTTGATAGTTTTCTTGTAGTTGCTTAAAACTATTGGTAAGTATCTCTGGACCCCTGAGCACTTTATTTAGCAAGTTGTGCATCTTTCAAAAATAATTATATATCTAGATCACATTATACTATTTTATTTATTAAAAAGTTACACCCAAAGCTAGTTTACTATGTGGGTATTTGTTGAGAGCTGAGCCACGTCATGTTCATTTTAATATCCTCTAGGCTCTACCTATACAAAACTTATGTATTACTGAATTGAGAGACAGTATATGTAAAATATACACAGAACAACCCAAAAGGGGACATCCTATACTTAAAAGAGTCCCATTTATATATTAAAGTTTGCCAACCCCAGCACTTGAACTACCTTTTATTTTATTTTATGTACACACTCTCCAGTTCATTCCTTCTTTTATCATGACTTTCTACCCTCCCAGTCCAGGTGTTGGCTATTCTGGTGATTAAATCAAAGATGACCTTTTTGTGTGAAGACGGAGGTAAAGAAAATGCTTATTAAAAGTCTCTGCCTTTTGTATGTCATCAGTTAAGAGCTTTCCTTTCCTATCTGATAGAGAGACAATGTTTTCCTTTATCATTCCCTCGGGTTTAATGTATTTAAAAACCATAGTTGTCATTTTTATTTATTGTTTCTTTATCTCATTTATTTAGTTTTGTTGTAGTTGTTGTTTTTATAGCTTTTCTCTGGCTTGAATATGCAGTTAGGCATTACCTTCTCCGCAATTTCTTTAATCTAATAATCTATCTTCCACTTTGTTAGCACTTTTTATTTAAATTTTTAAGGCACTGTGTTTATTCATGTGAGATTTCTTTTGCTCTGCCTATATAGTCTGTAATGATGATTGTAAGGCCCTGTGAAGCTCTTCCCCTATGAAATTAAAACTACTCTTCATCAGATTCCTTTAAGAAATGGCTTGAAATTTCAGGAGAAAAAAATACTTTACTGCTTAAATGGAAGTTTAATAGAGAGAAATAAAAATAAAATTGACGAAAGGAAATAATACATGAACTTGGAGTGCTAAGTTTTAAGAGCTCAAAATGATTTCTAGACGTACGAGAAAGAAGAATCTTGTGAAAATGCGAATGAAGTTTCAATGAATGGTTGGCTTAACTGAGGAAGTAAAAATTAAAATAGGGGTTGTTTTGACACTTTGTAGATCCTTTGCTTTCATCTCATGTTGATAAGAAAAAGGCCCATAATGATGAAATAGTGAGAATAGCAGAACAAGGCAATTTGCCAACAAGAGGTCTTCTGGCCAACAAGAATAGTAATGGACTTCTTGTTTTCCAAACCCTTAATGATAAGAAATCTCAGATCTAAAACCATGCTGGTCAGACTACTTGGTGCCCATATGTATATGAACTGGGAGATGATCTATGGATTTTGAATATTATTCCTTCCTAAAACATTTTTCCTACTTCCTTTTCTATTTTTGGAAGCCCCTTATTTATTCATTAAATTCCACTCTATTCTGATCATTATCATTAAACTTTCCTTGCTTCCAATTAAAATTCCATGTATGGCACATGTCCTGATGAATAAAACTTAGAAGAGCTTCCCTTTCCTGCTAATTTTCTTTTCTTTCTACGTGACAATGCTAAATATTAAGTAACTCAAAAATATTTTGGTAATTTGAAAAATTCACTGCCCTTCAAGAAATTGTTTGAGGAGTTTTCTGTTATTATTAGGTATACACTAATACAGACATATTTAAATCAACCTTTGGACACTATATTTTAGCTGTCATTCTAACAGTTATTCTGATCTCTGAACACCTTTGCATCTACCAGACTTTTATTTACCTAGAAAGCTCAGTCAACATTAGTTTTATTATCAATATTAATAATTCTTTTTAGTTGTTAGAAATTTTATTTTCTATAATTTGGTATATTTCAAACCTTCAAAAGTTACAATACTAAATAATAAACATGCATATATACCTTTCTTAGAATTATAAATTGCTAACGTTCTGCCACATTTTCTGTATGCCTTTTTCAATAATAATAATATCACAATTGTTATCATTTTGTGAACCATTTGACATGTAAGTTGCATGCACTATGACCTTTTATCCTAAGTAGTCCAGTATATATCATCTGAGAAAAATGACATTCTATAATGTAGCCACAGTATATTTCACCAATTCAGAACAATTAATTGTGGTGAACAGGATTATATAATACACAGTAGAGATTAAACTTTGCCAATCATCCTAATAATGTCCTGTATAGCACTTTTTCTTCAACTAGCAATCTAATCCAGCCTCATATTTTAGTTTATATAAGGTGGTTTCACCTTTCTCTGATAACATATGCAAGTAATTCATATTTTAATTTCACACTTCCAGTCATGACCTAAAAATTTAATAATTCCTGTTTGTTTACAAATTTCCTGAATTTGAGCTTGCATAACTACTTGAGAGTCTGTATCTTGATCTGTTTTCTTTCATGACCTTCTGAATTGCTCTAAAGAATCTGGCCGGGCAGGGTGGCTCACGCCTGTAATCCCAGCACTTTGGGAGGCTGAGGCAGGTGGATCATAAGGTCAAGACATTGAGACTATCCTGGCCAACATGGTGAAACCCTGTTTCTACTAAAAATACAAAAATTAGCTAGGCGCGACGGCACGTGCCTGTAGTCCCAGCTACTAGGGAGGCTGAGGGAAAAGAATCACTTGAACCCAGGAGGTGGAGGTTGCAGTGAGCTGAGATTGTGCCACTGCACTCCAGCCTGGCAAAAGAGCAAGACTCCATCTCAAAAAAAAAAAAAAAAATCTATGCCCTTAGATAATATCTGCAACCAGTTCTTACATAACTTTTGATCTGGTTTCCTTCCACTCAGTTTACAAACTCTTCCTAAAATCCCTTCTGTTCTTGGATGCTGACACTGTAATTATCCCCATCCTCCATTATTTCCAGAGCACAGTACAAATTAGGAACACCAACTATACAGACCTACCTCATTTAACCCTCTAGATGCCCATCATCAGAAGGTATAAATTCTTTAAATATTCAGCTCTTTGGACTAACATGACAAAAGAGAATATTACTCAATTTTCTATCTTTTTCTCCTTGTTATACAATTTTGTTTGATTAGCTCAGTGTATGTTCTAACAATACCATTGTGTGTGGATGTGGGTTCACACACACACACACAGAAACAAGAGCATTAAAACAAAATTATTAAATAGAGGCCTAACATTTCTAGGATTTAAAGAAGGTCCAACTAACATCTCAAATTCAGGCTTCATGGCCTGCATAATACATACCCATACACAGGTGCCATGCCTAATTAAGAGTCAGTAGCACCCAATATTTTAAAGATCCATCAAGTATCAAATTATGCCACCTTCAAAAGCTATCACAGAGATACATGAGGACAACTGCTGCTGTGTATATACACACACAACTCATGGAATGAAGAGTTTCAGCTTTGGAGTTAGATAACTTGGGTTCAAATCCTAGATCTGAACTAGGATTAGTCCAGATTACGAGCTAGACTAACTACTTTAAGCAAACTACTTCACCTTTCTCTGCCTAGTTTTCTTCAGGTATAAAACAGAGCACATACTCTATAAGTTAAAATAATTTATATAAAAACTTTGCAGCATTCCTTGACACAAAGAGAGTCTTCTGTAAGTGTCTTTATCAAAAGAAGAGATGCAGTGCACTTGCTCTTGATTTAATCATATTAATTTCACCAGACTGTGGCTGCTGAAGTCCCTCCTGCTGTAATAATCCCTTTTATTCTCAGGTTTCCATAAAGCCATGTCGTATACAGTATAATGCATATCACTTAGATGGGTCATCTGCTTCATAGGACTAAATATCGAAAAAGTCATTTATAAAGGTTATGTAGCCCAACCTCCCACTCAATGTTTTTCCCTTTACAACATCTCTAAAGGTGATTAACTAAATACTTCTTGAATACTTCAAAGCTGAAATTTCATCAAGCTACAATTTTGGAAAGGTAGGAATTATTAGAAAATTAGTTCTTATTCTGAACTGGTAGTTACCGCCCTTAAAAATATTTATCCACTAGAAAGTACTTTTACTGAGTACTCAGCTATTATACAATTTACATACACTATCTTTTGTCGTCTTATCCTAACCTTACAAAACAGGTTCTATTTCTCACCCTCTCCCAGAATGATGCTATGCCAGTTCTGCACTTGATTTACTTTGCACTGTCATTTCAATGAGCTGTTTCTCAGCGGTTTACTAGTGCTTCATATGAAAGGTGGACTGAGACCTTAGACGAGTAACTAGATTTCCTCTCATTTATTACCATACATTTTAACATATTCCTATAAATTATTCCCAAAAAGTCTTAAACATAATTGGTAAACACTGATAAAATTCCCCCCCAAAATATATAATATTCACTATTATATTCCTAAACACATATATACATACTATTATAAATGTATGTTTATTATTTTAATGTCTATTCATGCTCTTCAGTGAAATTTTCTAACATTATAAGCTCATGGTATCACTCTCATTGCCCCCATAAGCTCACAATGAAGCAGTTTACACACACTATGTAGTATAGGTGCTTTCCCAAAAGAAAAAATCCCTTGGCTTACTGGATAGAAAAGTTACAAATTATCTGCCCAAAGCACAGATCATAAACCTAACTCCCTTTTTAGATTTTTATTCGGACTGAAATAATTGATACTGACAGAACAAAGAGAAGATTCTTACAACCATAAAAATCATTTTGCTGCCACTAATATAACTGAATCCTCCATCTAATGGATTACGTGGCCAGGCCAGCCTCATAATAACATCTAGTAACTAACTCTGTCCATATGCTGGTGTTCAATGGCCAAAGGCCCCATTTAATTAAGAAGATGGATTTATATGCTCTAATAACTCAGGTTAAAGCTTTGAGACCATGGTATTACCCAAGTTAAAAAAAATTTTTTAAGCCTCACCACTTTTTTTCTTAGTGAATATACCTCCTATCTCTGCATGATGCTCATCAAAAGTAGACTTACAATATCAGATATTCTTAAAAATATAAAAGCATAATAATATTTAGCACATATTTATATAATTCATGTCAGGATAATTGTCTTCAATTTTGAACAGATCCTCTTAACAAAGGGGGATTATTAATCTTGTGAAAACCTGATATTGAGATAAATCCATTTATCAGACATAGACATGGAAAAACACAGCCAGTTAAATGTAGGAGCAAAGTTATCTAGAAATAACCTAATGGGCTTCTCCATGTGTGGTTTTATATATTTTATTATTTGCTTTAGTCATAAATCATGACATGTACACCCCTGGCTAAAATATCTTCTGGGAATAAAGCTCCTTCATTACAAAGTTAATGTTGAAAAGTACTTTGTAAATCAAATGAAAGAGAACCACTGGGACTCATAGCCATGCACTTCAAAAAGGTCCTAGGTCAAAGTTGCACATCATCTCAAGCTAAGTAAAGATGATAGAAATGACAAGCCCTAGACAATGCCGAGTCATATTCTTCTGGAGCAGCTATTATGTACCAGGCACTGTGATGGGCTGTGCCAATACAACAACCCCTACCCTTCTTTCCCCTATCTTGATACTGGGAGCAAAAAACAAGAAAAGCGAAACAGTACATTCCATAATCGAAATAGGGGGAAATATAGTAATTTTCATAATGGAAGTCAAGAGGAAAGGATCTGGGGATGAGGTAACTTGCCATATTCTTAAGTATTCATTTTCACAATGAAATAAAATTGAGGACAAAAAATTTTAAGAATCTTTGCTTCTCCCATTTGCTTAGTATAAAGCAAGTATACTTCGATTTAAGCATCAATGATTTAATTTAACTTTTTAATGCTTATGACAGCTAATTCAGTCTGATCAGGCTCAAAGCGGTAAGAGTACAGAGTATATACAAACCAGCAAGTGAGACACATAGGGCTTGAGATTGTCTTAGAAGTATTAACAGTACTAGTAACAAGTTATTACTTATCTCCTTAAAAGAATTCTCCTTATGATGCATCTGTCCAACTTATCGTTCATGTAACAATTCAATGTCTCTTTGCAATATCTCTTTAATAAAGAACTAATTTCTTGTTAAATAAAATGTAAAAAGATGTTAAAAGATGCCTCCTCAGTGATTTCTCCTCTGTATCAAGCAATCTTTACTCTTAGATTTCTCCCTTCCTAAGAAGAAAACCACCCTAGTACAGATGAAAAGTCCAAGAGAGGTAATTCACTATCATAGACAATGCCTATTGATTGAATTACATAAAGTACTATAACCTCCACATACAATTAAAGAGCAACTGACCTCAATTCAGTGTTTCCACAAGTCAGTATGTCATTCTGCATTCAGAATTAGCATGAACACTCATTTTGAGATATTACAGTAGTATTTTGATATCAGAAATGGTGCTTGGATTTTAACCCTTAATCCATCAGCAGTGAATTATTTAAACAATACATTTATAAAGATGTGGCAGGTTATATGCTTTTATACTATAAGCTTTAACAGATGCTGAAATTATCTCTGGGGTATTGTAAATCATCAATTATTTTTGAAAACTCTGAGGATTCTAAATTGCATGGAAAACTACATGAAGGGAGGAATTAAGTTGTTCCCTAGGAAAGTGCCTACATTTGCAAATTTCCAAACAAACTGAGGAATCTCCGACTTGTTATGTACATTGAAGCCCAAGTCCATGCTGCTAAGTAAGGTGGTCCTGGCTGAGCACATTGGCCCAGGACCTCCACAGGAGGGGGCCATTCTGACTGGACTAATGGGAAATCGTTTTTCTCCCCCACTAAGCATGATGGTTTGATTTGGGGGACTTACCACATTATATTTTGCTAAATAAACAAGCAAACAAGAACCCTTGATGCTAACTGAGGCTTGCTGATATTACTGGATGATTATCTAAAAATGGATAAGAGAATTCTTTTTAATCCCAAATTTCATTACTTATATTGGTCACTTTTACAAACTACTCCAGAGATTATGCATCATATTTAATCACTTATTTTAAATATTGAAACTGAATATCTGATAAGGGAATTTACTTCATTCCTTAAATTTGCTACCGTAAGACAGGCTTACCATCCTCTAAAAGAAGTTTTATCTGGTTCTAGCAAACATGTTCTCAGCAATTAAGTCCTCAAATCTAAAACCTCGCCTTTTATATCACCATTCCAAAATTCGAATGAGATTTCTAATATTAGCTGGGGGAAGAGAAGACTTGCAAATTGAAAGGCCAATGATCTTTTCCACTCACCTATCACTGAATCTAAAATTACCATATATTAGCTTCTTCCTATGAGTTATGTGATCACCAAAAACACATTGAAAGCGTGCCACATGCCCTAGTTGCTAATGAGACAGGGCAGGCCAGGGCCCTCTTTACACTAGCACTTATGAATTAAGCTGGTCTTATCAGAGTGAGTAATAAGGAAGTTTGGGGCTGAGAGCAAGTTGAGATAATAGGGCCCAGGACAGAAAAATTTAATGGGTAAGTGACAAGGAAGGAAGAGTGAATCAAAGAATAGAAAGGGAAGGACTATATGGGAGGTGTAGTAGGAGCAGTAATTATCAGTGCCCTAGAAGGCCAAAGATCAAGACTACAGACCGTCAGAGTTACAAGCCAGCTTCTAAGGATGCACTATACAAGAAATGGATTGTTCATTGGAGCTGGTTGCTCAGTGAACATAAAAGAATTTCTTTTTTAAAATTTGTTGATCTGAGGACTTTATAAGAACTCTCACACTTGACTTGGCCAAGAGACATCTTTGTCAATCCTGTAAAACTAAGAATTCATTTTTTTTTTGTATTCTTGCAGCAGCATGGATACTATATGTAGACTTATCAAGACAGACACAATCTCTACATTTGATTATAAAAAACTTTGGAGGTTAAAATGTCAAGCAGTATAGTTACAATGAAATAGGGTTTTCTAATCTCTTTAATGGACTCTGACACATTTGTTGAATATAAGATCTTTACTAATTTGTAGTTGAGATGAATATATATATAAAATTTCCCTGAACCTCTTTTTTCCTGAACTTTTCTTCCTGATTTTAATTTAAATAAAAAGTACCATAATTAATTTCAGAATGTAAATGTCTCACTCCTACTTGCCATGAATCATTTTTTTAATTGCCCTATTTCTTAACCTAGTAATTATTGCTTGTCTGAATTACATTGGCTCTCCCCTCCCGCAATCAACCAATTCCTACTTCCAGACAATGTATTATAGCATTATAACAATTTACATTATAAAATGTAAGGTTGTCTTAGTAAAATGTTGCTCATATATCAGGAAAGGCATGCATTTTATGTATTCCCAACTTCTGAATAAACAATATGCCTAGAAAAATCTCCATTTAGTACCAGAATTGTGTATTGAAGCTAAGACTAGTATGCAGGAATTGAGGCTTATTTTGCCTAGCTATAGTCTACAACACATCTTCCTCTTCTTTCTTTACAATTTTTTTTCTAGAAAAAAAACGTTATCTCAGTTTTCAAGAATATGCAAGTAGTTAAGACAGACTATAAACCACATACTGAGAAATATCTATTTGTAAATTATTTAAATTAATTTTAGAAAATTAGAAGAGGGAAAAATTCATTTAAAACAATAGATCAGATCTCATGGCTTATACAGTTCCTTAGTATTCTCTATGTCCTGTTTTCACTAATACTATCTGCCTGATCCATTTCTAAGTTTCTCAAAACTTAGGAATGTACATCATTTATTATTGTAACTTCTACAGTGTGCTAGCACATGGCCTCATGGTAACAGACAGCAGTCCATTATAGAAATATTATGGCTGTGGGAGTTAGACAGAGGTGAGTTTGAATCTAGGGTGCATACTTTATTCCTCTGAATCTAATGTGAAGTGTCAGTGTGAGGACAATATGAGATAATCTAAAAGTATGTAGTACAATATCTGGTACATGATGGGCACGTAATACATGTTAGGTTTTTTCATTCCTTCCCACATGGAATGAAAAAACTAAAGCTTACAAAGGACATGTTACACAAATATTATAAAACCAAATAATTTGGCAATGCTTTCACCTTAGAGTCACATAGCAAATGATCTTTTAAAATGTACATTTCATGGTGTGGCTACCCAGAGTGGAAAAATAAAAATGTTTTCTATTAAATATCTTGCAAGTTACAGAGAAAAAGAAAAAATACATGATACCACTATTATTACAAATGAAACGGAGACAATGATCATTAAAATTTTATCAAGAACCTAAAACTCTGAAATAGGTACTAAGAATTATCGTATAAAACATGTAATATTCATGTAGTCCGATTTTTTCAAAGTCCTTGACCCATATAAAGGTGAGTGAAGATACACATTCATCCTTAATCACTTTCATGAATCCCTTTAAAAAGCAACCAAGTTAACCAAGTGAAAAGGAAAATATTGGCCAAGGATTCTTTCTCCCATCCAGCTGTCCTAGCACCCTCCAAAGCTCTAAACACAGCTGATTACCTTAGGAAATTTTGTTAAATAATCAACAGCTATGCTAGAAGAAAATAACATTTTTTATTTGTGACCTCTGATCTAGATGTGACTCTTCTGATTTCCACCCAAGGGAATTCTGCAGCAAAATTCTAGCAATCAATCAGTAACATGCAACACATTTAAACTGAATGACACAACACCACCAATATTACAAATGGGTTCATAAAGCTGCTACTTCCAATACTGTGTACACTCAGATTTTCCCCACATGTATTCATTCAGGGGAAGACCATTTTGAGAAAAGGAACTGTGTTTTATTAACACAAGTATGCCTTCTTCACCTTCCAAGACTCTAACATTATGATACAAATCAGCACTTGAATAATGTCAATAAAATTTAAAATAAATAAATATAATCAGCAGAATGCAGAGATAAACAATCTAAAATCTGAGTCTTCTAAATGAAGAGCCTGCTATCATCACAGCATCTCAGTATCACTAACAGTAATAAGCCCTTAGGGCATTATAACTTTTCAGTAGGTATCAGACATAACACAAATCCAATACAATCAGTATTAGCTGTAAAATACGAACTTAGCAGCACCAATATAGAGATTGGTTACCCTAATCCAGTATAATTATTGTTACTTCACAATATCACACAACTTAAGAGGATGACGAAAAAAAAAACATTGGCAGGGAAAATTCTGCCTCTACCTAAATAAGTGCTTTAGAATCTCCTATGCAATATGATTTTACTTCTAGATGACTTGAAAGTTATAATTGAGTCTCAGATCTAAGCTAGACTAAATCTTATGGGACCACCAGCATATATGTGGCCAATTGCTGACTGAAACGTCATGATTTAGTACTACATGACTGAATATAGAATCTATTATACACAAGCTTCAATTTCCATAAAGCATTATTCTGAAAATTTACTTTTTAAAAAGAATATACATAAATACAGAAGATGTAACCTAGTAATTATTTCCGTATTTACATAAATACAGAAGATGTAACCTAGTGTTTTTAAATAACACTAAATAGTAGTAGTATTTAGGTGATGTGACCAGAGAGAGCAATAAATAACTAGCACATATATATGACAAATAATGAAAAGTTAAAGATCTCAAGAAGTGTTCGAATATTTTTTAAAGTCCAGTATTAAAACTACTAAAGAACTCCATATTCCTTATTATTTAGCATCTATCTAAATATGTGAAAATAATAATATTTGGTACAGAGACAACTTCTGTTCTTCAGGAAAACAGCGTGATGAAATTGTTCAAAGAATCCAAATTTCACTCATTCAATGTTTTCCTGTATGATGAAAGAACAGTGCCATGTTGGTTTCCAAAAGGAAACCAACCTAAGTGCCAAAAGAGGGCCAGAATAAGGTTGCTCTTCAGTTGCTTTCTTTCACTGCTAAGTCAAAGAGACATAAAACTGAGTAAAGTATACGCTTGCTCTTAGAAAAGACTGTGGGCTTTCCATTGTTCATCATAGTGATCTAGGTCTTTTGGTTTATACTTTAATCAATTCAGATGAATCAGTTCATTCAGAAAACATGAACCCTACAAAATGGCCAACATTAGAAACATTTTATGCATTTCATGATGATGGATGAGTGATCAGAAAACCTTTGGATATAGTTTTTTCCATTGAAATATTGAGAGTGGGTACCTTAGTCCATTCTCACACTGCTATACAGATATGCCCAAGAGTGGGTAGCTTAAAAAGAAAGGAGGTTTAATTGACTCACAGTTCTGAATGGCTCAGGGAGGCTCAGGAAACTTACAATCATGGCAGAAAGGGAAGCAGGCATGTCTTAAATGGCGGCAGGCAAGAGAGAGAGAGAGAAGCCAAGCATAGGAAAAACTACCACTTGTAAAACATCACAGTCACTCATTGTCACAAGAACAGCATGGGGGAAATTGCCACCATGATCCAATCACCTCCCACCAGGTCTTTCCCTCAACACCTGGGGATTACAATTCAAAATGGGATTAGAGTGGGGACACAAAGCCTCACCATAACAGTGGGTTTGCCTGATAATTACCTCTAGGGTTCCACAGACAAGTACCTCTTAATCTTCAGCATATGTAAAGCTTACCTGGGAAGCCTGTTACTCTACAGCATCCCAGAATCCACCCACAGAGAATCTGTGTCAGTAGCTCTGAGGCAAATCCCACCATTCTGCTTTGCTAACCAGCTTCAAGGTCATGTTGTTGGCTTTGGTCCATGCCCTGACCACACTTTCATTGGCACTGTCATCATTGTCTCTGATTCTGGCATTGACCACCTCTGCATTCTAGGACTCCATCATAATTTACCTCTGGTGACAGTTAAGTCACATGAAATAACCCTAGAGAAAGCTGAGAAATATGCATTAAAAATAAATCTTGGGGCTGGGCACGGTGGCTCAAACCTTTAATCCCAGCACTTTGGGAGGCTACTGCAGGCATATCATGAGGTCAAGTGTTTGAGACCAGCCTAACCAACATGGTGAAACCCTGTCTCTACTAAAAATACAAAAATTAGCTGGGCATGGTGGCAGGTGCCTATAATCCAAGATACTGGAGAGGCTGAGGGAGGAGAATTGCTTGAACCTGGGAGGTGGAGGTTGCAGTAAGCCAAGATTGCACCACTGCACTCCAGCCTGGGTGACAGAGCAATACTCTGTCTCGAAAAAAAAAAAAAAAGAATCTTGGAATCCCTTTGTAATGTAGTTACTGAAACCAACCCTATAAATGCTGATTTTCTAGCTCTAGTTTTGTGACACACTAGGTTATCTCCAATTATCTCCAGGGGTGATATAACAGCTTCACAAAATTAATTTTACTCCATTTTAATTTACCAAGGTTCACATCTGGAAAATGAATGCAGAATTTGTTGGTTGAAGTGAAAGTAAAGAACAGCTGAATCCATTAACTCTGCTCCTATAACCTAAAGCTCTTTGCTTAATTTTGTTAAATTCATTAAGGATTTTGCTTTTAACTTGGACCTTGTGCCTCATTCTAATAAAGTGGCAAAATGCTATGGTCAAGTTGCAAACTATTTATGGAAGGGTAATTATAAATATGTAAAGGCTCTGGTGAACCCAGTAACAGGCAGTGGCAGGGGTGGCACCATCATTCTATGGTTAAGGAGATAGATGACTTACACGTCCTTCCTTTTACAAACGTATTCACTTTCAAGTGAATTATTAAAAGTCAGTTATTAAAAATGAAAAGGATAGCCCTAAAAAACTGATGGTCTATTTCTATTTATCTTTAGGTTACCGGTAATTATTTTTTAAAGGAATATACTTTTTTTCGTAAGTGGCAAGAAATCTTATAGAAGCAAACATAAGCCAACAGACTTTGAAAAAAAAAATGGTTGTTATAAATATATGACAAAATATTCAATAATGTCCCCCAATGCATCTTTGTAGCTAGTTAAGGTTTTTAAATCTGTAGTCTGAATTTATAAATCAAGCAAGACCTGAAGTAAATGCTTACTATCTGCTTATCACAAGGCTATGAGTTGCAAGGTTTACATAAAAGCAAAAAGGCGTAAGAACTCTGTGTGTGTATGTGTATTTTCTTAAAATGCTTACATTCTTCATAGGGAGAAAAAGCTAATATATATTTAGAAAAAAATATAGAAAATGTGTAAAACTGTCTGACACTGACCATTATTGGAATAGAAGTATAAAAAGGAATAATTGCTGTGGATTAGGAGAATACTGAAAAGCCTCTTGGAAGATGTGAAACTTCCACTGGACCTTTTCAATCAGAAAGATTTAGATGAAGAAGGAGAAAAGACAGGGGCATCATATGAACCAAGGCAAGAGGCAGGGACTCGTGTGTGTGTGCTGGGAGATGGGGTCTCCAGGGAGCAGTACTACTTCACCAGAACAGAAGCCATGGGTTTGACAGTAGGAGAATTAGTTTGCGAAAAGTAAAGTATTGCAAATTATGGGAAGTCCTAAAACAGGGTAGACAAATTGGACTTGACAATGTAGGTAATAAAGAGCCATAGCAGACTTTAAGCAATAGCAATGACAAGTTGTTAATTGTTTTTAGATCAGCCCTAGACTTGAGGGAGGTGATATTACAAGCAGGATGAAGCAGTAAGAGGAGGAACACAGGCAAATCAGTGGCTCTACCTCCAGAAACAGCAGGCAAGAAATAGAAATGCATTGGGTAAACAAATAAATGCTAAAAAAAAATCATTATAGTCATCAACTATGGAGGGGAGGGGTAAGCCTCAATAACTACAAAGAAAACAAAACAAACAGAATATGGACCAGAAAAGGTAAGTTATTTTTGCACATGCAAACTACATATACATACACCACACACACACACACACACACACACACACACACACACACGTTTTCTAAGTATAGTTGTGAGAGGGTCAACATTCATAGCACCAGGCTTTCTAAGTGCAGGCCTGAAGATGAAAAGCAACACAACTGTTTACAGTGTCTGAGATTACAGATCCTTTTGATCTTACAAAGCAATAAATGGGAAAGAATCCACTGACTATGTGTCATGAATCAAATAGAGCTCTGTCCCTTTTATTGATTGCCAGTCAGCCATTTATTAATATTTAATTAGGACCAACTATGTGCAAGGCAACGTGTTAGGTGCCATGGACAATGTGAACACAGAACAGGTCAGCTGACAACTTCCCTAAACACCACAAATACGTACAAACCTGTCTTGGCCTTCTAAAGCAGTCAGGAACTTGAAAACCAAGGGCCAAAGGGAAATCACTGTACTCTCTTAAACAATAACAAGACTGCTTTATCCATTACTAAAGAAAGTTTGAATTACAGGATAACAAGAAAAGGAGGAATTCTGAAAGTTGAAACTTTTACCACTGTGTTTGTTACAATTCCCTTCCACAAAAACTTCCATGTGAGGAGTTATAATTCTACAACTTTTACAGTTCAAAAGATGTAATCAAATCAGGTGTTGATTACAGGACAGAAAAGAGAAGGAGAGAGACAGGGCATGCTTAATCTTTTCCCAGTGTTATACTTTCAGTAGGAGAAGCACACATTTTCACCAGTTCATTACAAAACCTGATGGCATTTACATGTTCAAACACATAGTTCATTAAATGAAAGCATTGTGATTACTATAACTAAGCTCATACCTGAAATTTGTAATATATGCTACAACACAAACTGTAGGTTTTTTTTTTTCCGAGCACTTATAGGACACTCTTTTTTTTTTTTGAGACACAGTCTCACTCTGTCATTCTGGAACACAGTGACACATTCATTCTCAGCTCACTGCAACCTCTACCTCCCAGATTCAAGCAATTCTGCCTCGGCTTCCCAAGTAGCTGGGACTATAGGTGCATGCCACCATGCCCAGCTATTTTTTTTTTTAAATTTTACTAGAGATGGGGTTTCACCATGTTGGCCAGACTGGTCACGAACTCCTGATCTCAGGCAATCTGCCTGCCTGGGCCTCCCAAAGTGCTGGGATTACAGGCGTGAGCCACCACACCTGGCCAAGTGTATTTTTATTTAGGAATCACCCAAACTATATTGGCCAAAGCATATTCCCTGCATATACAAATATACATGGCAAAAGCAAATACATGAATGGGCTTGTGAGCAATCTCTTGTCATTTCTTTTTTTTTCTGTCTAACAGAGGGAAATTAAGAAAATAAAAGCAAGTAAAAATAGGTAATATTAATACCATCTTGAAATTTTAGGTACTCTCTGATCATAAAATTGAAAATCATGCTTATTTGCTAAAAGACATAGTAAATGGAATTACTACTGTAAAATGTTAACTTATACTGTTCTACAGTGGCCCAACTTCTTTCAAGTTTTCAAATAAGAAATTTTCTGGAATTAAAAAAAAAAAAAGATTACCCAACATGAACACACTAATTAGCCGGCAAAAAAGATACCATAAGAATGGATTAAAAAATTTTTGTCTGAAGAATTTTCAGTGCAAAACTCCTTGGTGTAGAATGACAGGAGAATAAGAATGAAAAATTAGAGCTCTTACCAGTTAGGAAAAGAAATAGCTGGCCAATAGTGACTTCTAATACCAAAACTTCAAACATCCTTACCAATATATTTTATTTTGCCAAATAAAAGCACAGTAGGAATGCAACAAACTGTTAATGAAGAGAAAGAAGTTCTAAATGGTTTTACAACATCACTTGAATTGTTCATGTTTTCAATGAGTAAATTCTCATGTTAAAATAGTGTCAATTTTTATATTAAGAAAATTATAAAATAGCATGTTATGCCTGAAAATATGGAAACTTTACAACATTTGATTTTTAAAGTATCATCCTACTATGTACAATGCTCAAAACTCAATATTGTGTTGCTTCTTGTTTCACTGTATGTGATTTTATACTAAAATTAAATGCATCAGACAGAACACAATTAAGGAATGGAAGAGTAGTTATCTTTTTTATCCTCTTTGAACATACAGATGTTCAGTGATCATACCTCACCAATACATGCCTACTGCAACTCATGTTTCACTTTCCAAAGATTCAGGGTTTAAAGCAGAGCAGACTGCACTTTTGATAACATCTGCTACAACAAATAACAAAAAAAGAGTGTGAAGTCTGATGAATGTTTAAACAGAACATTTTTTATGGATCAGCTAAATCTTTTCTGCTTTTTAATTAAAAGTAAAGAAAATGGAACTTAATTATCCTGTAAAGATTAGCTTGTGGGCATCTTCCTGTAAATTACTTCTAATTGAAAGCAAATTGTCAAGTGACATTCAAAGTACTGTCCTTTAAAACACAGCTGTTCTACTGCTGATTTCAGTGCATTGCAGTGTTTTCTTGTTACAATACGGCATATTTGAATATTTTAACAATTTCACTGGTTTTGTATAGATTTCCATTTAACATATCTTAATCACATTTTGTCGTGTAAAAAAGTTAGCATCTTTAACTGGCCTATCATGAGTGCTCTCTGCTGAGGTTTACTTTTTTTATTTGCTTGCCTAAAGTACCATGTCTGGACAACAGTGATCCAGGAAGTGGGTGGTTGTACTCACTAGAATACAGCCACAATTCAACTCTTTATGATACCTGTATAATTAAGCCACAGTTTATTGATGTTTTAAAACATAGTATAAGTTCAAGTGAAATTCTTACTAGAAACTGAAAAGAAGCAACTTTTCAGAATTTAGCATCTAGACTAGAACTCCAGTACTTTTAAAAATTTTTAAATAGACACTGAAGGGCAATGTGAAGACTGCTAACATAGGAGTTCTAATGCTAAACTTTAATATGAAGATGGACAAGAAGCAAATAAGGAGTATAAATGCATTAACCTACTAACATATATTTCTGCTACATTTATCCACTAACTACTGCTGATTAGCTACTATTGCCTAGCACTGTACTCAGTTCTGGAGACAGCCAAAAAATAAGAGTCACAGTTCTAATGGAATTTATTCTCCAGAAAAGGAGAAAAAAATAAACCTAGATAGTTTTTTGGTGTTAGGGACTGCTTTGATTCCTAGGCATAGGTTGTTTAAAACATCTGACAACATCAGTAACAACAACAAAAATCCTTTCCTGTGTCGTGTTCTTATTTCAGTTGATGGTAAGTGCTTCGAAAAAAAAAATCAGAATATGGTGATAACCAGTCACAAAAAAGGAGGGAGTATCCTATAAGGGACAACCAGGAAAGGACTCTAAGGGGACGTCTGAACAGAACACAGAGTGAATTATGAGTGCCAGAGAGACCCAAGCACATTGCAGTATGAAAGTATGGTAAGAGGAGGCGGGATCCCTTCAGAAGCATTAGGGAAGTCTCTGGGAAGAAGGCTTTTGATAGTCAAAGAAAGTAGTGTGAGAGAGGTGGAAGGAAGATAAAAGATTATTAATCATAATGTTGAAAGGTTTATATTTTTGCTTAGACAGTAGGATGACTCAAACCACAAACCCAACTAATACCTACTTTAATTCTCTAGGTAAGTTAAGTATGTTGCCAAGCTGTGTATTTGGGGGAAAGCCTATACAACACATTTATTTTATTTTTACATACTGATATGCTAATGTTGTACTCCAGAGTGAAATAATATGTATGAGTTGTTTTCACTGTAACTGACTGGTATAGATGAATAGGTAAGTAGGTAGGTTAGCTGGTAAGCAAGCAGGTAGGTAGGCAGGCAGGCAGATAGATAAGGTTTAAATGTTAACTCTGAAAGATTTTTTTCTTTTTTTAAAGTAAGCAAAAAGCCATTTTACAACAACGCAGGACAAAATCTGAACCATAATTTGGGCTCTGCTTCTCATGGCAATATTTATGGAGAGGTCTCGGAAAGGATAGCCAGAAATGAAAATTCTGAGTCTTACTCTCATCTGCTCAAGCATATCAGCAGATCCAGATAATGAAAGAGTCAAACACAGGTCAAATAAAAAAGATGGTAAAATGGAAACTTTTGGATGTTTTTTAGTCATGCCAAAAGAACTGAAAAAAATTCAAAAAAAGGATTTTTCTGGATTTGTTTTCAAATTAAAATCATTTTCTTCATTAATACTGAATTAATGTGGACTAACGTGTTTATATAATAAATACTATTACTTTTAACAAAATTCACTGAAGAAGGTTAAGAGAAACTATATCCTAATAATCATATAAATTATAATTGAGATTGCTATTGCATATTAAATAAACAGTTTAGAGCATATAATGAAAAAACAGGTGTATTTTAATTATGTATTTAAAACTCATCAAACTAAGTTTTACTATGGTTTTGAAGTTAAAATGCCATTTTTATGAAGAAATATTTAAACCATCCAACAATACGCAAAATCAACACAACTCTATCTATTGTATAACCAAGGCTTAGTTCCAAACGTAAGATGCATAAAGTTTAAGAGATGACGCACTCCTTGGTCATAATTAAGCTTAGCTTAAAAAAGTCATTCTATTGTAGTGGCTTTCTCATTTTGGCATGCAACTATTTGAAGGTCTTCTTAAAACCCTGAATCCTGGGTGCCCCTCTCAGGATTCTGGCTCTAAGACTGGAGTGTAGTTCAGGAATGTGCATGTCTAACGAGCTCTGAGGGGATGCTGATGCTACTGCCAGACCCTAGAAAAATGCCCATCTTTTCAGTTAAATAACTTCTCCATTGATTAAATATCAAAAGTTTTGCTTTTAATATAAAATTGCACCTTTTTCAAAGAGAAAAATGGCCTCACATCTTTTTCACAGCAATGAATTTGAATATATATATATTTTAAAAGACAAAATATTTGGTTCAGAGAATAAAGAATTATTTCCTCCCTATGAATAGTCAAAATTTCATCATTTACACTTTTAATCAGCAATATTATCTGTAAGCCAAATTTAGTCATTAAAGGGAAGATAACCAGAAAGCAAAATTCTGAGTCTTGTTCTCATCTGCTTAAGCAAATCAGGAGAACCAGTTAATGTATCTCATGGCAATTCTGATTCCAACGAAAGGATTCTGAGTCAAGATCTTTTATGTAAGTACAAAGTTGAATTTGCACCTAAATATTCAGTTAAATTTGATGTATAGTCAGCCCTCCTTATTTGAGGTTTCCACATCCCAGAATTCAATCAAGCATGGATTAGAAATATTAACAGACACACACACACACACACACACACACACACACACACACGAAATAATGCAACAATAAAAGAGTATACCAATTTAAAAATATAGAATAGCAACTATTTACATAGTATTTACATTGTATTAGGTACCATAAGTAATCTATGAATATTTAAAGTATACAGGAGGACTGCATAAGTTGTATGCAAGTGCGATGTCATTTTTTTTCCTTTTTTTCTTTTTTTTTTTTTTTTTTGGAGACAGAGGCTCACTCTGTGGCCCAGGCTGGAGTGCAGTGGTATGGTCTCAGCTCACCGCAACCTGTCTCCCAAGTTCAGGCAATTCTCCTGCCTCAACCTCCCCAGTAGCTGGGATTAAAGGCGTGCACCACCACACCCAGCTAATTTTTCTATTTGTGGTAGAGACAGGTTTTTCCATGTTGGCCAGGCTGGTCTCCAACTCCTGACCTCAAGTGATCCATCCACCTCAGCCTCCCAAAGTGCTAGGATTATAAGCGTGAGTCACCATGCCAAGCCCATTACTATGCCATGTTATACCTGGGATCTAGTATCTGCTAGGTGTCCTGGAATCAATCCCCCACAGGTACTAAAGGAGAACTATATATTTCAACTTTGAAATAAGATGGAATATGAAAATCTTTATGTCAGGGAAGGTATGACACTTTTGTATTCTACAAAAAGTCATTAATAAATAGATGAACCAAAGAATAAGAGTGTATTAATATGCTAAAATATCCATAAAGTGATACTTCATTCATTTCCTCAGTGTCACCCACCAAAATTACAATTGTCTACCAAGTTTTCTTCTTTGCTCTCTCCCTATTGTAGGAAATACATCTTTTTGTTCTTCCTACCAATAACTTCTCATTTTCTTCATCTTTCAGCCCAGGATTCAGTCTATGCAGTCTTCCCAATTGATTCAATCTATAGTACTCTTTTTAACTGATTATTTATTTTACAAATAGTTTCACTAATCAAGTATTTCATAACCTTTAAAGTAGAATTTTCTATCTCATATTTAACCTTAGAGCACCCAGGACAGGTGCTCAATGTAGAGTAGATTGCCACATTTTTTTCCTTTTCAAAACCTACCTATGGCCAAAGAAATCATTTCTGCACACCTGAATTGCTTTAATAGACTCTCAGAAGGGGGGCTGCCTTTGGCCTCTTGGCAAGTTATTGATTGATGATATCACTTCCTGCTCAAAACATACCTTGATATTCTAGAATTTCTAATGATGTAGGAATTCTACAAGTCTAATGCCAAATTTATAATTTTTTTCTGTATCGTTTCCTCCTGCACCCTCATCCCTTAAAAAGTACACATCCTTTAATCCACTAATCTTACTGCTTAAAATTTACTTTTCAAGAAAAGCTAAAAAAAGAAAAATAACTATTTCACTAATTGAGCCATTTCAGCGTTAGTTACAAAAATTGGAACCTATTCAAATGACTTATAATATAACATTTAAATAAATTATAACAAATCCTAATGTGTGATGCTCTCCTCCCTGTGTCCATGTGTTCTCAGTGTTCAACACCTGCCTATGAGTGAGAACATGCAGTGTTTGATTTTCTGTTCTTGTGTCAGTTTGCTGAGAATGATGGTTTTCAGAGTTATCCATGGGTCTGTTGGGGGGGACTAGGGGAGGGACAGCAGAGGGTAGGGAGGTTGGGGAGGAATAACATGGGGAGAAATGCCAGATATAGGTGACGGGGGGATGGAGGCAGCAAACCACATTGCCATGTATGTACCTATGCAACAATCTTACATGATCTGCATATGTACCCCAGAACCTAAAGTACAATAAAATATATATATATTTAAAAAAATAAGACAAATCAACTGAGAGACTACAGAGCAGAAATACAAAATGCAAGTCAAGAAAGCCATGTAGAAAGATGAAAAATATTTCCAATGATAATCACAATGAAATTATATCTACAGTATGATTATACATATATTACATAAAATATAGAAAAAGAAAAACAAGTGATGATTATGGGCGTCAGATGTATATTTTGTTTATATTGCTTTTGTAAGCATTGGGTCAGTACACATCAAATACAGACTTCTGCATCTTCCATATCTGCATCTCTGGAGTTATACAACGTATGAAATGAACTTTATGATTTATAATCATGATGCAGAGTTTCTAAAAAGGTCTTAAATCGTCTTTTCATTTTGTTCACCTAAAAGTGAATATAAATTCTTGACTAAGATTTCAACAAGCGTTTTAATAAAACAGAGTTTCTGGATATCCATCAGTTAAGCTCAATTAATCAAAATACCCTGTGGTCCATTGCCGGTTTTACCCTGTATTGTGTACAAGGATACCTAAGAGCAGATAGGTTTTGTTGCCACTTTCTTTGTTAAAAGGTTTGTATACAATTACAGACCACATTACCTAGGCCCTCAGAACTGAATGGGAATTAAGCAGCTGAAGTCCAAGCCATTTCTTTGAAAAGGAATGTCTTCCAGCTATTTTTCTTTCTTGTTATATTTAATTTTCATATAGATCTAAATATGGATAAACAAAAGCCAGAATAGCTTCATGACTGATTTGTTCTCATTTCAGAATTCTGGTCTTTAAAAAAATCCAGGACCTAATCAGTTAATAATGCATTCACAGACTTTGCATGTCTACCAAATAACAGTAAAACCTGCAGTGGGACAATTTAAACCCAGGCTCCTTGAGCTCATTTATCATCTTTTCTTGCAACCCCACAACAGTTCTTTGGAACTGAAGAAGAAGATAAATGGATCCCTGAGAAACAAATATTTACAAACCTTTTGAAAATGATTTTTAAGTAGAAAATGAAATATTCCATTATCTATGCTGATCATATGAGAATTCACAACAGAGGGTCAAGTACAGTGTGTGCTGTTCAACCTCATAATCATTTGCAAATAAAATTAAACAATTCCAGATTTCAAACTTATAAATGAAATTTCAATTCTAGTCATCCTTTTCCCTAATTACAAAAGGGGATGTTGACTTTCTATTTTTAAATGGATTATCTAATATATCAATCATCTAATAAGACTTTTATTGGCTTACTGCTATACCTGCTCCCTGTCCCTTCCTTAAAGAAATGGAAAGAAGGTAAAATGCAAAGACATCAATGGTAAATTCAAATTCCTGAGTTTCATGTGGTCACAGCACACATTAGCTATTAATATACTTTCCTCCTTTACATTTATCATAACTAAGACACATTTCTTAGAAGTAAGACCATAAAGTATTGGGAAAACAATAATATAATCAGTAGCCTTTCACTTTCATTATACAGCAAAAACTATTGAGAAACAAACACATTGACATTTGGATCCCAGCTAGCCATGATGAAAATCTGATGTGTGTCAAATGAGACACTGCAGAAATAACACAGAGCTCCTCTACTTAATTTCTAGAAAAGCAATTCATATTTCAGAATGCTAGATTGTAAGCCTTGGCTTCTTACGCAAATGACTTTAGAGAAAATCATACAAGCAAATGAAAAGCATGGAATACTCAGTATTAGATAAATATAACCAACACTACTTTTTGTTATGTGTCACCATTTCCTTGATTCTTACCACATGATTACTCATCTATTTACATGGACTGTGATGCAGCAACCGGGGAAAGGCTCAAAGAACCAACAAAACGTTCAAGTCGAGAAAGAACTGTTAAAACTTGCTTCTGTCAGTTGATCTTGTCCCAACATTTAAAATATCCCACCCACACACACACACAAATGTCTTCTCAATGTCCTCAAGCTGAATAGGCATATTTTGGAAAAGTTAGTCAATCACACTGCATTAAGGTGGTTTCTTGGAATAGCCTGTGACTTCAACATAACCCTTAAAGCCGTGAGTATGTCAGGGGGGTTTATCATTTTTGTTTTGTCATTATTTTTAATATGGTAAACATGTCCAACAGCTATAATATGATTCTCTAATCCAAAAATGAATGATAAAGACAAGCAACTAATTTGAAATTTAAACACTTGAATAAGCTGGAGGGGGCATAAATAAAACAGACGCTGTAAGAAAACGTAATGGTATAGAAATTGCTCCAACAACTGTGCGGTAGGGCCAAGCACTCTGACATACGCCACGTCTGTAAATGAAGTAAAGGTATGTCACATGTCACCTTGGGGTCGCGTGTGTCACTGCTAGCTTGGTATGCCATTCACTCTTTCCTGTACCTGCTATATACTACTAGATGTTAAAACCTTTAGTCATCCTATTTTAAATATAACCTCTTGGTGTCAGAAGGAACACAGTACACTGAAATGGGGCTTTGTCTGAGTTTTCACACATTTCATACTGAATATACATTTATTTTTCACATTAAGGTTTATGTATATATCTTATTAACTTGATATAGTAAAAGTAAAGTCACTTTGTAAGACTATACCAACCCAAACCTAAATCTCACAAGTTATGAAAAAAAAAATAAGTTTTTTATTGGCATCAATAACTGGCTGAAGTTTTATGTTTCGTATAGGCTTTTAACTGGCAATCAGTAAATTGAATTTTTAATGTTAAATGAATAATCACACTTAGAATGAATATTTTCTAGAAAGTATACAAAAAGTGCCTTTAATACGTTTTTCTATCTGACGTCTAAGCGTTTTCAGGGGCGGGGAGGGGAGTGGTGCATTATTCAAAATTGCTTAAAGTTCCAATAACATACTTTCTAAGAGAACTAAAGGCCAAACTTTAATCCCCACGACTCCTTCTTTAAATCTATGTGTGCTGTTCTCCTGACATTTCGTTCTGCATTGTACCTGTGGCTGCCTCTGGTTTCCTTAGACTATAAGCCATGTGAGGATAGGAACCATGATTCAAAACTGACTAGCATTTACTGAGTGCTACTGTACCAGAGCTATTTGTAGCCATCTCCACCTACATGATTTCATCTTACTCATCGTTGGATCCTGTCATTTTGCAGCAGAAGTCCTTTCACTGACAAATGGATCTGTGAAAACACTTCCCTAAACCTATGCCAAATATTGGCTGTCAATTGCAGTCGGGCCCAAAACAATGTGTCCAAAATGGGGCTGATTATTCCTGCCCTACATGAAAGGATAATGCAGGTAAATAATGTAAGGAAATTAAGTTAAATGCCTATAAAGTGCCTGACAGAGTCCTTAAGCATGTAGGAGGCCTCTCAGTGAAAGTTTTCCTCCCTTTTCCAGAAGTAATATGTAATGGAAACACATATTTGTCATAACTGCATCTCGCTGTTGCCCAGGAAATCTGAATAGAGGAAATGTTTACTGTAGTCTCCTCTTATTAAGTTTAATTGCATATGTAACACTTAAACAAGTATGTCAAGAACTAAATCTATCAATTATCTACTTGAATATCTATGCCATAACAATATTTACTGTATGTTTTTCTTTTCTTATTTTTAAGTTCAAGAGAAACCATTCAAGTACTTGTCAATTTCAGATACGTTCTATTTTCATGGCAAATATTTATTGAAAAAATTAAACATTCAAATGAGAGGAAAAGAATATTTAGAAACATTGTATGTAAGCATAATAATGAAATTGATTTTTAAATATAAGTGGGAATATATAGTGATACATTCTAGAAAAAAAATGGAATCACCAAATTCTATTTAAGAGTTAGAAATAGGTCTATGTGCTTAAATATGTAATTCATTCTGGGATTATAGCAATATTATTACAGAAATTTGTATTTTCAATTTCTGTACCATATCAATCTTAACAATGGAGACACATAAAGGGAATTAGATTTGATCTTTTTTTTTCCACACAGCTGTATTTGAACAAGATGGACAGTATTTCTTCCTCTTTAACTAGTCTGCTCCATAAAATTTATGAAAAGATCACCTGCTAGCTAGCCAGGTACCTGAAGGAGCTTCCATACTTTTAAGGAAGCATGAACTTCCCTTGAGGGAAGAAATGATGGTGCTGTGCAAGGGAAATCATAGTCATGGCACACCTCTTAACTGTGTTATCTTAGAAACACAGGACATTTTTTCTTAAAAGAACATCACAAATAAGCTAGAGATGTCAGCACAGAATCATGCTCCACATCACTGCTTTCCAAAAGATGGAAACAAGAACAAAATTGAATTTTGGCAAAAAAATACAGAAGACTAAAAAGTTTCAAAGATATTGAAAAAACTCCAGATTGTCTGAAAGGGTAGTATTTGGTAACCTATTATTATCAAATTATGATAGAGGAAAAATTCTTCTGTTAAGATTTTCAAAATTTGCCAGCTGGCTTCACCAGATTTGATACCAAAATAAGCTCATTTATGATGTCAAGGCAGTTTTGTTCCTAAAGTACGAAAGTGTGTTGACATCCTCATATATACAGTAGGTGCCTAATCAATAATGTGTACTCAATTACACAGCCCTTTTACCTTTGCCACAGGAAAAATATACACATTTATTAGATTATAATTCAAGAATATGATCTTAGATTTGAGGGATCAGAGTCACTGCTGGTCTTAACTTTCTTATTGTTGTTATTTCTTATTCAATATTGAAAATATTCATGCATGAAAAGTTGTAAAAATATTGTATGTTATATTAGTTTTAATTATTTCTTCAAGTAAATAGTTGAATTCATAATAAAATTCCTCAGCTTTCTCTACTACCTTGTCCATAATTTGATATAAAGGACAATAGCTTATTCATCTTTATGCCTGAGGTATTTAGAATCATGGTATATATATAAATGTTATACATACATACATGCATGCGTGTGCACACACACACACACACACACACACAGGTATTGTGGGATCTGAAGCTTATACAACTAAGGATCCTCTGTAACACAATACAAAATTACAAATACACACTGTGTATAAAAATAAGTATCTACTTAGAGAAATCTCAGTAGATTACAATGTTAAAAATTTGACCATCATATTCCCAAGAACCTAATAATGCTTGTGGCCATTCTGAACTGTGGCAGAAGGATGCCAAAGTGGGAAGAATTAGCCATCTTAAACAATTGTAGCTAAAATACTTTAATTTTGCATATTTTATAAAAATATAAGACTAGCTGAACATACTGCATGAGCCCCTCCCAAAGCTTTTAGAGTTCTGACAGCTTATTTAGCTTCCAGAACCTTTGGCTGTTCCTTATAAAATAATGATAAGGATTTGACAGGTGATATGGTTTGGCTGTGTCCCCACCCAAATCTAATTCTGAATTGTAATCCTCACAATTCCCATGTGTTGTGGGAGGGACCAAGTGGGAGGTGACTGGATCATGGGGGCGGGTCTTTCCTATGCTGTTCTCATGATAGTAAGTCTTACAAAATCTGATGGATGTATAAAGAGGAGTTCCCCTGCATAAGTCCTCTACTTGTCCCCTGCCATGTAAGAAGACCCTTTACTCTTCCTTTGCCTTCCGCCATGACTGTGAGGCCTCCCCAGCCATGTGGAACTGTGGATCCATTAAACCTCTTTTTCTTTATAAATTACCCAGTCTCGAGTATGTCAACATGGAAATGAACTAATACAATAGGGACCAACTAAATCCTTCTAAAATTGGACTGAAGGAAAGAAACTTAAAACATTTTGGGGCCCATCTAGAATATGAAATCACCCAGAAAGCTACTCCTGTTTTACCCCTAACTTCTTAATCACTACTACTTCCTGCCTTCCAAGGATGTCCCAAATAATAACTGCAGCAAGTGGTTAACCAGGCAAACCTTCACTTCCATGCTCCCAGTGAGGAGGTAGTCTTCTATCCCGCAAAGAAAGCTGGGCCATTTGGAACAGCTCTGGTTACCTCAAAAGTGCTTAAGGGGGTAGAACGTCAACCCAGAACACCCTTTGGAATTATTTTCTTCTGAGCTACAAAGAAGAAAGCTAATTCCTTTTCTACATAAGTTCCCCAGATATCCGAATATAGCGCTCATTACAAACCCAGAATGTTCTTCTCCTATTAAACATTCACAATTCCTTCAGCTACTGCCTGACTGCTATCCAGGCTGTTCACCTCCAGACATACTTGAATCTTAAGGAGGGGATGACATTAAAACAATACCCAAGATGTTACTGGCCAGTACAAAGTACAGCAGGACTCCTGTCAATTGCTGAACATTGCAGAGTGGTTCTGGAATGCAACTTCGACTGAAGACTCAGTTAACTAAAACACCTATGAAGTTTGTATTTTAGCAGCAAATAAAGTTCATTTTCCATTCCTGTACTTAATAAAGTTGATTTTTTAAACCAAATTCTATACATACACCAACAGTTTTAGCATATCATTCCAACCCGCACAAGCTTTTGAAAGTTGATCTTGTTAATTCATGTTTCCCATTGAGATAGTAAAACCCATTTAAATACAAATAACTCAAGATTTTCAGGCATGTAGGATGTCCCCTCTCAGCCTTAAGCACTTGAACCTGCCTCCAGAATATTGTTAAACTTTTTTTTTTTTGGTTTTATGTACCAGACCTAGGAGTTTAGGCATGACAGGCATTAGACAGAGTTTACTAAAAAACCCAGAGATCTATTACTTCACGTGTTGCTATTTTCAAATCCAGAAAAACAAATAACAGTTTGCAAAAGTTAAACTAGATGGGCCCGGCACGGTGGCTCACGCCTGTAATCCCAGCACTTTCGGAGGCCAAGACGGGCAGATCCTGGCAAACATGGTAAAACCCATTTCTACTGAAAATACAAAAAATTCGCTGGGTGTGGTGGCGTGTGCCTGCAGTCCCAGCTACTTGGAAGGCTGAGACAGGAGAATCACTTGAAACCGGGAGGCAGAGGTTGCAGTGAGCTGAGACCCACACCACTACACTGCAGCCTGGCAACAGAGCAAGACTGTCTCAAAAAAAGAAATTAGATGTTTCTTTTTCAAATAGAACCAATAAAATTGTAACTGGTAAGTGAAAGCAAGTTTTATCGGTTTTTTTCTTTTTTCTTATATTTTCTTTCTTGGTTTGTTTTATGAGATTTTTGTTGTGTTTAGTTTGAAGTTAATATAAGAACCTGAATTCCCCTCTATGAGTTTCTTCAGTCTTTTCTCTGTGGCTCTCTATAGCTTCTTTTCTTTAGATAAATAGGCAAGTCCAAGTGAAAATATTAATGTCCCATTAATGTTAGTGAGGATCCGAATGCCTCACACATTCCTTTTGAATCCATCTGCTCTGAGTCTAATTAGTTTTTCAAGTCACCCAGTTGGTACTCAGTTGTGCCCTTCCATCAGGAGAAAGATTCTTCGAGAATTCTCCTAGAGCAACTGTGCTTACTAATTCTTAGGTAATTTCTAAGAGAATATGACAATGCTTGCTTTCACCTCTTAATCCCTGTGGGCTGAATCTGAATGAATGATTCAGCAGAGCTCATCAACTTGACTTTCTCAAAGGAGATTTTGACATTATAACCAACATATGTGGCAGAAAGTTTAACTTATCACTTAAATATGAAACAGGTTTCTTTATAATTTCCATATTCATGAAAAGAGAGCAATAAGGCATTATTAAGTGTGGCAATGTCTTCAAAGAGTACTGTCAACTCATCTGTTCCTATCTGAGAAGATACATATTAGCAATCTTCAGAAGTATCAGAATCCTTCATGCAACTGTAGTTTTATCGTCCTCCCTGAGCAGAGGTTTACATTCACTAATAGTAGCAAATGCCCAGACATTTAACTTAGCCATCTCCAGATGAACAACCTGTGAAGAAATTATTCCCAAAAGCCCGATGAACTTTTAGCTTGGAGTACAAACATATAGCATTTCAGAATATTCTAGATGCTTCATGGTCACCAAAGGTTCCCAAGAATCTCCACAGGGTTCTAAGGTCATACAAATCCATGGATATTAGCAGTGATACATGTTATCTAAAATGAAGTTAAAAGGGAATTAACATGGCTTCAACCCTAAAAATTTCACCAACTGCTATTCCAATAGTAGTATTAATAGTCAATAAAAATTCCCAGGTGTTATCAGTTAATCTAATTAGTCACAAATTTTCAAAGAAAATATAAATATATATATTATAGATAATGAGGATATATCAACTGTGTTATTATATATATTAACAACAATTATGTTATATCATTAACATTACAGTAGCATACTGTATGGCCACATGCATTATATATTGCACTGTTACCTTACAGTAATAATATGCATTTTAATGTTATTGTACTATGATAAAGTATTGCATTGTTAATATTACATATATTGTATAATACCATAGTGCAATATTTTGTGCATTCTATGAAAGCAGAGATCTTACTTTCCTAGAGCACCACTGACTTCTGTACACAGAACAGTACTAAGTAGATTCAAAGATCAAAATGTGTATTTGTTAATATAAATAAAATTGTATAGAATACATTTCTTAATTAGAAGTCTCCACCAATAGCAAAACACAACATCAATATTTTTTACAAAATGGAAAACTATATTTAATGAATTTATTGACTTAAATTAAACTATATTCTGATTTCAGGAACATTAAAAGTAGGAATTCCACAATCAACAAATGTATTTCCAATTTATCTTCTTAAAGTTAGTCAAAATGTATGTAATTGCCAGTGTTTCTTACCAGCATGGAATAGCAAATGTCATCTGATTATGTGATAAATCACGTGACTCCTAAAGAAATAAAGCATGTTGGTTGCTGTGGGCAGGTTTCTGAGTGATGACTTTCCAATTTCCCAAGGGCTTTTAAGAACATTGAAATTGTCTATTGGCCTCAAAGGTTGTTAGAATAGAAACACAAATGTAGTTATACTGGCCCATTTTACAGGTGAGAAAAAACTAACAGCCAGAAGCTCAGTGAGTCTAGATCACCCTGAGGTTATCTAAAAGGCTAGAGGTATTTCTCATTCCAATGTCTCCTTCATTTTTCTCAACAACTCCTTCCATTTTCTTTCATGAAGAACACTTTATACAGTGTATGGCACCTAAGAGAAACTCAATAAATGCTAGTTTCATTTATTTTTCGATTTATATTTGCTGGCAATAAATATAAATACGGTATTTTCAAATCCTGTAACAGATCTTAAGTTAACCCTATGGTTCCTTAAGATCTCCTTTACAGCATCCATTCTTATATTCTTGCACTGACAAAGAAGTTCCAAAGGGCAATTTTGCAGCTTTAAAGCTCAGAGTAAGTTTTTGCATTGAAAGAATATTGTTCTTAAAAATTAAATAAAAGGAGAACGAGAGCAAGAGAGAGAATATGAATGAGACAGAATGTGAATGAAAGAGATGTCAACCATTTACCATTCAGTAGCTCAGCAGGTTTGTCAAGCTCTAGATTTTGTTTTAGCCCACATTGCAGAGTTCAACTCTGATCTAACTACTAGCATGATTTTTGGGCGTCTGTTTGCAGATTCAGAAGAATTATCAATCCGAACAGACACACAATCCGGGTCCAATGTCACTTCTCCTCATTATGTTAATAGTTAATACATGCAAATGAAAACACTCTAGCAATTTGATTTCTTTGAAGATAGTTTGCATATTGTCTTAGCCATAATGACTGTACACTTCTCTCAGCCTCCATTTATGCAAGGGTAGTGTAGTTCATTTTTATCAGCTCCAGTTCATTTTTGCTGCAATTGGAATGTATGTGCATGTTTCTTTTTTACCTTTTGCCTAATTACCATTCAGGTACCATAAGCAGATTTTTCATGCTATTGGTGTTTTTCTTAATTAAGAAACAAATGAATTCTCCCTAGCAAAAAAGATGGAACAACAGAATAAGATGCCAGGGGCTGATGTTCTGTTTCTTAATTGAAGCAGTTCTATTGTTCGGTGTTGGTAGTGAGGGGGCTGAAATGTCATAAGTGTAGAATGTTAACAGTACAAAAATAACATAAAACTACTTTTAAAAATAAAGAATACCAAAAACAATGCTGTAAGAGCTTTGAAAACATAGATTTTTATCCACATATTAATTCTGACAGTAACAAAGTAGCTTCATTTACAAATCCCTCACACTTAGAAAGCCTGAGGTTCTAACCTCAGTCCTGAGAGATATGCCTGCGCCCCTCTGCTGGTCTAGTTAACTGCGTCCTACTTATTTACTCTTCATCAATTAAGGAGGTACCCAGGGGAATAATTTGTTTCTTTAATTTGTGAATAAACCATTGCTATTTTAATTTGCATTCTTCTTTTCCTACCCACAGTAAAATCTCAATGTCCTACCAGTATATTCAATATGCATTACTACAACCTTAAGGTAAGACACATGCAAATTCATAGAGACAACTCTTTGTTTCCCCTGGGGTGATAAAACTTCAAGGAATTGAGGCTTTAGGAGAAAGTTGAATTTTTACTTACATCTATACTGATGGCATAAACTGCCCTAGTGAATGGCAAAAAAGATTACATATTTTTCTCTTTACTAAAAGCTGTGGACAGATATTTGTTCACTAATGGCTTTAGTTTTTTTCTCAGATTACAACATTTTTGCCTTATTATTTAACTTAGATTTTTTAAAAATGAAAACCCATTACTATATTTTAAATAAGCTAGTAAAGAATTAACAAAAGATATAGAGTAACATTTTTTTCTGACAGGAAAAGAACATTATAAAATAAGATCTCTAGGTATCAATTTCTAAATTAATAAGTTTCTACTGATATCGTTCACACTTGCTGTCTTTCAGGTGCCTGAGTTATGTATGAGATGCATTAAGAGTCAAATAGAATAAAAGGAATTTAATATATATGTGAACAAAGCATATCATTATGTAGTGTTTCCCTATTTGGAAGGAAGAGTTCATAACTCATTTTATCATAAATATCTTTATGTATAGTGATAAATACAGGTGAATCTTTATTAAAACCTAGTATTTTGTAATAACATTATGGAATATCATGAAAAAAAACCTTTAAGTTGCTATACAAGCATAATTCATGAGTTTTGAAAAGTAAATAAATCATTTTGAGATAATTTTTAAAACTTTTTAACAAAGTACAGAACATATTTCATGAGCCCTCCTAATCAATTAAGAGAGTTTTTATGGAAGAGGTAAGAAACAAATTTGTAGCACACAAAATTACCTACCTACTTATAACTAAAGAACATTTACATGACCGTTATTATTTTGAGAGTCTGTATTTATATGAAGTTGTAAGATAACTTTGGAAGAGCTTAACTCACTCACAAAATGTACAGTCTTATAAAATTGTAAGGGAAGTCCCCATCTGATTATTTTTCATTTCACCAAATTTAAAAAAATACATGAACAATGACAAAAAAAATTCATGTCTCTTCTCTTTATGCTCTAATACATTAGGACAGTTACGGTCATTAATTTAATAAAGTCACACACATAATAATAAAATGTGACATGACATTCAGTTATTGACTTGTTTTTGATAATGTAAACTATGAAGTAAGATCTAGGGACAATATTTTTTTTCTCCCACTTTCTTGAGTTTCTGTAATATTGGCATGGGTGGGAAAGTGGAGAAAGGCAAAGAATTTCGGAGCTTGAAGATTTACAACCAAATTCTATGTACATGAAAGTGTGAACTAGGATGAAGAAAATGTTTAAGAGTGTTTCTAGAGACTTGTGAAATTTTATTTCTTCAAATTCCTCAAGTGAAAAGACTAAAAATATCTATTATAAATCTTAACCCAGTAGCAAAATGTTTAGAAAACACATTCTCCTTATTCCTACAGCACTGTGAAACTATTGTTGCCTTGCCCCACCCCCAGTCTCTGACTTGCTAACATGGTGTCTCTGCCAAATTCTTGGCATTGGAAGTGAGGGGGAAGAGGCCATACCATAACGTGTTGATAATGAGGAGATAGAAATAGCAAACCAGCTGGATCGTCCTAATAAAGTATGTCTGGGATTTAGAGACACAACAACTATGTGTTCAGGTCATCCAAATGCATTTTAACCAACTGGTTATTTGATGATCTTTTGAGATACTCCAGTCAGGATCTTTCTAAAGGAATTTTATGTATTAACTCCAGAACTGTCTGAAAAAAAAAAAATACAAAAACAGCAACCCAAACTTACTACTCACTTTTTCTGGTAATGATTAGTATAACCAAGCACCCTGTGTGATTTAATACCAAAAAATGAGACAAAATGATCTCTAGCAGATTTCAGAGTTTGAAAAACATTTACTGGTTTATAGACATCTGTATATACACATCTATCTCCATTGTGGGTGTGTCATATATATGGTAATATGTCTACATGTATATGTCTGTGTGTGTGACAGAGATGAGTATATCACATTTTAATATCTATCTTATAAAGCATTTCCTAGTGAAGCTCAAAATATTTCCTAATTGGGAATAAAGGATTCCTTTTAAAATTACTTTAATATGGTTTGGGCAAAATTATTCAATTAGGATATTCAACAATATCTTTTTATAAACCTTACTTCAACTACAAATAATATGTACCAAAATATGCTTCATTTAAATATTTGTCCATTAAAACATGCAAACCAAAGACCTTTAAAAATATATCTTAGATACCTGAGGATATTTATCACTACCAGTAAATAATTTCTTTTCATGGATTTGACCTCAAAAATACTCATAATCTAGAAAAGCTTTATTAGTGCACGCCTGGTCCTGTTGTAAACTCTTGACATGTGTGAATCCATTGAATCCTCTCAGCTCTTATATAAGTTCTCCTTAATAATCTCTTCTTTACCAATGGGGAAACCGAGTCACAGATTAAGTAACATGCTCAAGGACACACCACAAGGAAGTGGCAGAGCTGGAACATGAACCCTGATGAAGGACTTCAGAGTTCTGAAACATTATAACCATACCACCCCAAAGAATGATTGTATAATTCAATCCCCTTCTAAAATATAAAATATGACTTTGTGCTATACATCCATTCAAGTGCCGTCTGATAGGCAGCCACTGCATTTTGCATTGTGAAGTTAACATGTAGATTACCTACATCCGCATTTTCAAGTAGATAGCTTGCAATGCTATTTCTTAGAACAGTCAGTCCTCTGGGCTAACACATTTCCACAGGGTGGTTAAAGAGGGAATAGGGGAGGGACGGGGTGGGGCCGGGGAGCTGGGGAGGGATAGCCTGGGGAGAAATGCCAAATGTGGGTGAAGGGGAGGAAGGCAGCAAAACACACTGCCATGTGTGTACCTATGCAACTATCTTGCATGTTCTGCACATGTACCCCAAAACCTAAAATGCAATAAAAACAAAAACAAAAAATAAAAAATGTTGCAGAAGATAGTTCTTTTCAATAAAGATGGGATTGCCAAAAAAAAAAAAAAAAAAAAAGAGGGAAGCATAGCACCATTTGATCAGAATACACTGAACGTAATAGGCCACCCAATTCTGATAATGGATCCTAGTAACATCAATAATCCTCATTACGCTTTATCCCAGAAATTTTGTGTAGTCTTCTCGGCAGAGGTAGTTCTAACTTGATTATCTTCAGTAATCTATTCTACTGGGCCTTGTTCTGGGTCTATTTTTGGTACTGACCACTAACTTTATCATTACGAAAACCACTTGTAGCTTTTCAACAGTTGATGGCTGGAACATCAGCAGGCCACATGGGAGCCAGGGGCTGGATGCACTTTGGGTTCCTTTTCCTCTGATTCTTTCCTTTACTTCTTTGGGGCTTTAGGAATAGGATTCTTGGTGGGAAGACATACCACAAAAGATAAACTTTTTTTCCCAAAAAATTAGTTCTCCATTTGCATAAAGTCATTGTATAATGCCACTGATTAGATGAATTTACTTACAGGAGCATATGCCTTGGTAACATCTCTGTCCAAACTCAGAAGGTAAATTACAAAATACAATAAAATCTTCAGGGTTACCTGGATTGTTCAGAATCTATGAAAATGAATTAAATGAAACTGAACTTTTGGTCCTATGTGCCAATGAGGCTGCAAATGCTACAAGACCCCAATTGTTAAAAACAACCTTTTTAAAGTTCCATTAATGTTCCTAGGCTCTAGCTTCCCTCAATTGAGAGAAACATATTTAGTTTTCAGGTTGTAATTTCCTTCAACTCCATATGTTACTTGTATCCTAACCTTATGTCCACTTTCAAAATTATCTGACAAAAATTCAACCTATTTCATTTTCTTTCCACTCTGTCATAATTATCAGGGGGTATTTATGTTGGCATTTATGAATTAAAACCTTTACATTTTCTTCAGGGGTATCTTTTGAAACCCACTGACACTCTAAGCTCTAGTCTCTGCCATACTTTAGTTTCTGCCATGGACTCATTCATTTCCTTCTGCTGCTGTTGCTGCTGCTACTGCCCACAAGAACACATGAGATATCTTGGAAGACTTTCAAGGATAAGAAGTCCTTAATAAGGTATAAAAAAGAGCAACATATTGAGCACAGGGCCAATTTAAAACTATGTCTGCATATAATAATATGTATAAAAATAATAAGCATCTTAAAATCACTCAGAAGGTAAAACATTTGATATGGGTGCATGAGGAACTGTTTTGGGCAGAGCAGAACAAAATTTCTGAACTCAAGAAAACAACAACGTGGAAATAAACTTTTTGTATAACAGGGCCTAAAAGAGTACATGGAATTTTAAAGAATAGAACTTTTATCTAAAACCAAACTATCGTAACACTATTAATCTGAGGTTAATAATACACCCATGACCTATGCTACTGAGAATAGAGAAATACTATACTTTAAAAGGGAATGTATTTAAAACCTTTTTCTCTGCATTATTTCTTTCTCTAAAGTAAAAGTGAGTCTAATCTTCACTTGAGTGCTCACTTTTAGTATATTGTCATATAAACTGAATAAAAGCTATAGAAACATTTATCCTTATAGTTATTCTCTCCCATATTAACTGTCTGAATTAGAGAGATGTTGAAATATTTTATAAATTATTTTTCTGTTCCCTACTTTCTTCCCAGCTCCCAAAAGCACTTATATCCTCTCAACTACACAACTGAAGGGAAGTCAAATAATTGAAAACATAATTATAATGGCAATACATATCTGATTTTCTGCTCCCACACACACACACACAAACACACACACACAGGATTTCTTACTAGCAGTGATGGCAGTGGTATGAAAATATCAACATTCACATTCCAATGTATACATTTTACTTTTTCAATTATTGGTATTAATTTGTAATTTATTCAAATTTATTTGGTTAAAAAATGAAAACAATATAAAGAGGCATACCGTGAAAACAGTCTGTGTGCTACCATAAACTCCCAGGCCTCATTCCCAAAGAATCCATCAATAATTGGTTGCATATTTTTTTAGAAATATTTTATGAAAAATATATCTAATATATATTTGTTTTTCTTTAAGAAAACTGCAAGTAGGTGCATGCCATACTGATTATTCTTTTCATTTTATGAGTCTTTTAGATATTTCCATATCAGCATGAACACATCTGTCTTATCCTTTAAAACACATGAGAGGGTTATACCATAA
The DNA here is from genome assembly GCF_049354715.1 of Callithrix jacchus. Lineage (NCBI taxonomy): Eukaryota > Metazoa > Chordata > Mammalia > Primates > Cebidae > Callithrix > Callithrix jacchus. Next base: position 91,649,066 of record NC_133517.1, read on the forward strand.
TTTTATTTAACCCATCCCCTATTAATGGACATTTAGGTGATTTCTAATTTTTTGCTATTAAAAACCATGCTGTAATGAGCACATGTATGAGTATTTCTATGGGATGTGTGGAATTGCTGGGTCAAAGAGTATATGGGCAATTTTAATTGCTATAAAATGCCAGATTGTCTTTCAAAGAGGTTGCAACAACTGACAATCCCAGTAACAATTACCTTGCCCACTTGCTAGTGAACATTTTTCCCTCTCAATAGGCAGTTATAAAACTAAGCTAATACATATGAATGAATGGAAAGTTACTACCAAAGACAATCTCATGAGTTAAGCACAAACAGATTCAATTAAAAAGATACTGCTCTGTTCATTTATTTTTGCATGCGTTGTCTAGCCTCAATAAAATATTCATACTAAACTACAGAAAGGACTAGAGTAACTGTTTTAGCCATCAGCTACAATGCTGTTATTTAATCTGTATCTAAAAATTAGAGGGTAGCACAGAGGGTCTAAGGCTGAATTTGAGATAGCAATAATCTTTAAATTTAACAAAATGAAAGTTAACTAAAGCCCATTGTCAGCTCAGAGGTTTGTTGTTGTTATTGTTTTGTGTGGTTGTTTTGGTTTTTGTCCTCTTCCATTTCCAAATTGGAATTTGGTAAAACCATGCAATAATCAAGTGAATACAAAATACACAAATTAGGCTCTATTTTCCAAAATCTGCAATGACCATCAATTACCTAAAGGATGAGTTCAAGTTCTTCAACATAGCACAAAAAGCCCTTTAAACATCTGGCCCCAAATCAGCTGTCAAGCTGCATTCTCTATCACTCACATAGTTTCTTCTTTGGGCACAACTATTCAATGGACTTTGAAAATGCCATGCTCCTTAATGTCTTTCTGCTTTTGGCCCAGCTATTGTTTCTGCAAGGAATCAATTCCCCCTTGTCCTGACTAAATCTCCCACTGCTCCTTCAATACCCAGCTGAAATAGGACCTCATTCTGTAGTCTTAACCTGACTCATTTATGAGCTTTGATGCCCATGTCGGTTTATATCTTAATCTACCATGATTAAATCATACTATAATTATGCCTTTCTCCTACACTATTTAACACACTGCTTGAAGGGAGAGACCACAGTTTGTTCATTGTGTATTTGTCCCAACCCCATGGCTTAACACAGTATATAAAATTAGTACTTACTATGTGTTTGTTTCTTCAATATTTAATGAATTAAAATTTTCATTTAAGTTAAATTTAACATACACAGGTAACAATTTTTTCTTGGGGCAAAATTGTTTAAAAATATACCACAGGAAATTATGTGTTTTTTAAAATTTTTTCATTAATTCATTAATTTAATATTTTCTGAGTATCTGCTATGGCCTGGTATTCTTGTAGCAGCTGTAGTTACAGAAGTGAACAAGACTAGGTCACACACCCAATAAGCTTACATTCTAGTAAAAAGTCATCTAATAAACAAGTAAATAAACTAACAAATACAAACATTATGGGCTGGAGAGCAAACCGAGGCAACTTTAAATGGAAAGGCTAAAAGAGACCTTTCTGAAGAATTGACATGTGAAGTAAGAAGTGAATGAGAAGCCAGCCATATGGAAATCTAGGGAAAGAACAGGAAGACAGGCAGCTTGGTATGATTACAGAATAGAACAAAGACCCATAAAGATAAAATATAGTGAATTTAAGTGGTTTATGGGTAGGAGTTTGGAAGGGAAGTGCTCGTAACAATAGTATGCTTAGTGGTCAGACATAAGGAGCAGATCATGGAGGATCTGACAGACCATGACCGAAGTTTAGGTATTAATTTGCAAAGGGATGTCCACTGGAAGAGCAATGAAGTGATATGACTTGACTTCCTATTTTTGAAAAATATCATTTTGGCAAATCAAAGTGAAACTGTTCCTATTTTATATTGTTACTTTTTAAAATGTAACAAGTGATCATATAGATGTCTGTATAGTAATCCTTCAGAGTCTTCTTAAAGTTTTGATAGGGCTGTAAAGCCCATTGAGAAGCTCATGAAAACCATTTCCTAGAAAAATTCATGAATACATAAAATTTTCCATTAAATGTGTAGATATTCAGAAACTCTTCAAAGCCTATAGATCCTAACCTAAAAATCCTTCTTTCAAAATGTAATAGGTTTCTTTCTTAGGATAGTAGTCACAATATGCAGTTAACATCTGTTTTACCTCCTGTAATAGATAGGAGATTATTTCTTTACATAAAGAACATTGGTACTAACCACAGTATAGAAACAACAAATCCCCTAACACGTGCCTTAGTAACATCTCATACCTGAACCTCCCTGTTCTTATTTCCTCAAAATGAAAACTTCCAAACCAAAAGTCGAAGAATATCAAAGTGAATGTCAGATTCATCAGTCCAGCCACTGCATCCCAAACTCATGCTATTCCTTAAATGAGATTTCTGAATCTGTAGGATTAATCAAGGAATTGCAGTCTAGCTGCCCAGCTAGCTGATTCTTTTTTTCCATATATAAGAATTGTTGATCATAATTATTTATTATATAATTGGGGTGTGTGTGTATATATATATATATATATATATATATATATATCTCCAGCTCAAAACTAGATGGAATAACAAAAGAAATAACAAAAATAATAATGGGAGAAAAGGGTTGAACGTGATGTATTAGATATTCTATAATATTAAGTGTGTGTGTGTGAACACCAAAAAACAGGTTATTAACCTCTAGAGAGTTGCTCATGTATACACACACACACACAAAAAAACTGAAATATTATCAAAGCAATTTGCATTTGTTTAAGTCATGACACTGCCTTAAAATATTTTAACTGTACACCTTAAAATATCACAGACTTACACAGTGATTTTACAAGGAAAACCCTATGTTGTTACATGAGAGAAAACAGTTTTTTTTCTTATGTAACAAAATTATTGACCATTATTCACTACCATCAATAAATACTACCAGACTCCCATCAGTAATGTGATCATCAGAATGCCTGAACCATCTTTTCTGCAAAAGTTTTTGTAACCATAAGTTTATTGATTCCTCACTATTCCTGAAATACACACACACACACACACACACACACACACACACACACACAGAAAGAGGGAGACATGCAAATTGTTTCGTTCCATATGAATGTATGTAGAAGAAACTAGGTCATTTTTCTTATGCACTTTTCTTGGACCTATTACTAATTACTGCTGAAATGGTGATCGGTTCACCTTCCCTGATGACTTGTCATGAGTACCACTTCAGGTTCTGGCACAAGTGTTTTCATGCAGTATTCCACTTATACTATCAGCAATACAGCACCTTGCAGAATTCATCTTCCTGATATTAAGCCTACAGTATTAGCTGAGACCCAACTGTCCTTTGGAGATCTAACCCTTAAAACTCAGAGAAAAGCGATACATCACAGAGGATTTCTAGGGAGTATCAAACTGTCCTAAATCTAAATTCAAATCCAAGCTGTCCAAATTCCAATTCTGTCACAGTGGTACTAATTTTTATGGCTAACACTGGAAATCATTTTATTCTAAAACTAGCTATTCTACTTTATGCATGCCAGCCTGCCTGCTTGTCTTCCTCCTTTCCTTCGAAGAACATTTATCCTGTTAATTATATTCAAACTCAGAAGTGTTCTACGACATTGTTCTATCACAGCAACAAAACAAGCAAATATAGACTTTTTAAAAGGTGATTTGAATATGTGTCAAGAATTTGGGGATTTCCATTATTAAAAGGCAAAGAACATTTTAATAATCCCATCACCAACCAACAAGATTCAAGTTCAGCGAATTAAAGCACAATCATTCACTAACTATGGATCTGTACAAAGTTCTCCCATTGTGTCAACCAAGGTTTCTCCAAACTCTGACATGTCTGTGTTGTACACTAGAATATTTTTTAACCTAAGCTTTTCAGAACCGATAATTCCCAAGCAGCTGGACTGATAATGCCATATTAATTTATATAGTAATTTTTCACCCCAGAAAACCTATATTTCTTCAAAAAGTTTTTTTTTTAAATATTAAACTTGGCCAGGTTAAGTGCTATAATATTTTGTAGCCCTTTGCCTCATAAGCTTTTGAAAAAGTATGCAAAAAGTCACTATATATTGCAAAGTATCACATGATATATGATTTAATTATGAAATGAGCATATGCCCTATCCTTTATGATATCAACAAAGTAAAAACATTAAATAAACAAGGAAGTAGTCACACATTTCTGTTTGTAGACTGAATCTTCATGCCTTTAAATGACTATCAAATGTTAGGGCCTGGACCTAAAAGAGAAAAAATGAAATATTAATAATGTCCCACCTTGTGGGAGCTCGACATTACTTGACACTACACAGAAACCGACCTTTTTGTCCTTCAGGCTTGCATACCAGACCCCATCTTCTATCGCAAAAGCCAAATCATCTGATCCCAAACTAACTGTCAACTGCCTGTGATGGTGGGGAAGCTAGACATCAATCAATCAGGTTTTATCAGACGCTCTCTTCGTTTCTCTGTTGTGCTCATCTTATCATCTGACCCAGTTGTAGCTCTGACTTCAGAAGCTTAAGCAACTTGATGACAAAATATGCGCCTGTTTGTCCAAGATGCACATTGTTAAGAAGTTGGGTGATATTTTTAGCAGCTACCTAATATATTTGCAAATGAACACTTGAATATTTCGGATTCACACAAGTCCCATGTTGGTCAGGCTCCCTTGCACACTGAGTCTTTATTAGGAGATGGGAGGCTCAATATTTCCCAAAAAATGCAAGAATATTTATATACAAGTCAAACAGGATTGGAAAATATGGTTATTTTTATGTCAGTGTAGGTAGAAAGGCTACCAAAATGAGAATTTGAGAATGTCACTTCAAGAAGAGAAAGAAGACCTGATTGGTAGGTGTGCACAATACAAATTCAGACAGTTTAATCCTAAACAAATAAAAATAACTTAGAAAATTAAAAGCTGTTTAATCTATCTATATTGATAATAGTCTTGGAAAAAACATATTTAAACCTTCAATGCTGTAGCCAAATCTGTATTAGCCAACTTCCTACTTTAATGGCATAGTCCAGAATGTACTGCTGTCCATAAACAATTGAGGCAAGAAGGCAATTATGGCACAGATTACAAATTTGAAATTTTCAAATTCAAAGCAGATATTTGTTCTACAGTTTCTACACAAAAGCAAGAAGAGTAAAATACACACATATTTTATAACATAAGCAGTCTATATTGGCATTAGTAACAGTATGCTTTTAGATTTTCCTTAAAAGCAAAATACAAGCTTCATGAAGAATTCCATTAATAGGTAATATTGTCCATATACATCTGTCTCCCAATAATACATTCACTGAGCTACATTTTGAAAAGCATTTAAAAACAGCTTAAAATTTCTCCACAGAATTTATCCACATAAATGCATACCTTAATCATGTAAGCATGGACTATATAACATCACAAAGTATTACACTGATGTATTTGAGGATGAAAATGAACACCATGAAAATAATTTGTATGTAGTGAGAAACTCATCATTCCAAATGATTCCCACTGAATTCACAGGGTTTTATTAAATAGAAAAAAAAAAAAAACCCCACAAATGCCTTTGAACTTCTTAGCACACACAATGAACAAGTAGGCTTACTAGTTCATAGCATTTACCTTCAGGAGGCATTAGATATGGGAAATTAAACAAGCTTCTACTAGAAATATGAAAAAAGTCCTTTTATGCTATTATAAGTTATAAAAAACAAATGTAAAAATTTTATTGAATACCAAATATGGTAAAATTAATCTACGACAGATTTTGTCAGTTAATTAGAAATAATCAGATCTTTTCATCGAACTGTGTGGTAAACCTTAAAGCTACCCTTCCAAATTAGGTAATCTTAATGTAGTAGGCAAAGGGAAAATGGACAACATTGAGTGTATTTATTATTCACAACTTCTATTTCATTATTATTTTTAAAGTACTTTACAATATATGATTTTGAGCAATTTTTCCGCATAAAGTAAAAGAAATGTGGCCCTCAATTGAACTTGAAGACTTGTCAGTTCACTATTTTTAATCTTCTATTCCTCAATTTACTTCAGGCTCCCAATAATTTCAGGATATACTACAGTAAAGCAAATACAAGTTTTTCTTCAAGAGTATACCATTGTTCAATATTCCAAAGGAGTAATTAATACAGAAATTAACATTTTAAAGTTCCATATTAACAGAAAATTAAAAATGTTTCCCTCTAACTCTAAATTTTGTAATTCTTCACTCTTAATATTTTTTAAATTTTGCAAATTTTCTGAAAAATAAAAAGAATTTCAGAGATTATTACTCAGAAATCCATGTAGATTAACTAACACTTGCAAGAAATCTTCCTATGCAATATTATATAGATGTCAACAAGTTGAAAATTCCTTTTCTTTCAGTAAGAGAGTCCCACAAAAGTTTCCCAAATGTGGATTTGAATAACTCCTATCTTCCAAAGAATTTATCTTTCTAAAAAAGAAATAAACTGAAAAACAACATTAAATATATCTTTCAATAAATGCCCATTTAAAAATAATTTTTAAGTTCATTTTAAAATTTAAACATAAAATATAGCATTTTAGTGGTCTACACAAAAACTACATGTTATAGTTTTCATGTGGGCTATTAAATTTATATATTTTGTGGTAGTCTATGTATAGGTTATTATATATATATTTGTGGGTTATTTATGATAAATCTGACATTAGCAACAACCAAGTCACCTACATGAAAACATAAGACTAACACCATTCAAGAGCTTCCAGAAATTCAAAGGGGAGCACTTTCACAAACAAATAAAACTAAACAGATAGTGGCACATGACTAGATGACACGAAAGCCCACTTAATATTAAATAGTAGATTAGTGTCTCTTATTAGCATATTCCTTGCTTTACATACATACATACATAGATACATAGATAAATACATACATACATACATACATAGGAATACTACCAGAATATTAAATAATAAATAGCATACCTTGTAGGCTATATAAAGAGTTTTTAGCTACTCTATAGACAATGCTTGGAATAAATAATTATGTGCCACTGGTTATAGCCATCAGACACTAAACATTCATTTTTAAACTCTCTAAAATCATAAGCTGCATATACAGTTCTATCTACAAACATTTAAGTGTATTTTGTGGTCATAATCATAAAAGAAAAGTAGAGGCATCATTTCTAAATCTAGCTTTTACTCTCTGGCATAACTTTTTTTATAAAACTAATTTCCAATGATCTGATTTTCAAAAAATGCTCATTTTTAAGTAATCAGCCTATCTGTGGGATATCAGCAAAATAGTGTGTATTTAGTTTCCTGGCTTTAGAAATCTATGATCTTTTATAATATTTGTAAGCATTCTTCAAAGACATTTATTCCTTCAGCTTATTGTTTAGCATTTTTCTTATTAGAAATAAGCATTTGCTATTATTAAAATATCCCCAGATAAATTTCTTCCTTGGACTTAAAATAAATAGCAAAACTTTCTCACCATAGACATAGGACTAGATATCTCACACTCATCGTGAGGCAAAACTAGTCCACAAAGGTACTTTTTTAAATATAGTTGATATTAATAAGAGACTAGGAAAGAAGAAATGAAAGAGAAAAAAGAATAGCCTTTTATTTTAACATGTGAAATCTTGACCAAAACGAATTCTACCTAAATATAATCACATTTTCATTTTTTAAAGTATTTGTCAAAAGCACAAGTTACTAAAGCTTTACATAATCCTGACTAGACAATTCTTCTCTACCTTTTTGTCATCTCAAAAAGACGGCCTGACAGTAACGGTATGACACCCTCTCAGACAAGCCTCTCGGCATTAATATTTAAATCTTACCTATCCCTTGTGATTGGAATTCAGCCTCTATTCGCAAACAAAAACTAAATCAATGTTCTTAGAGTTCAAACTAGATCCCTAAACAGTTTGCCACTCTCTATGCACAGATAAGATAAACTTTCTTTGACCCAAGAGATGAAGTTGCCATGACGATCAGAGAGTCCACTTTCTATATTGATATTTTGCTGATGTAACAACAAATAGAACCAGATCCCAGTGCCGATAATGGTGATTAATTAATACTAATATTGATCCCTACAAGCAAGAGACAAGGCTATTAACTTGAAGCCTGAAAAGTCAATTGTTACCTGTGGCAGAGATACTAGGAGCTGATTTGGAAGCATAATAAACAAATGTGCTATCTTTATGCTAATACTTTTAAAGAAATAGTTCTTTCCAGAATGCCAAATATTGCCATATCTGAGCTTATTCATTTAATTGCATTTTGGCTTTTAAAAATGTAACCTTATGAAATGATACATACTTACCTCTTTATCTATGGTGAAAAAGCATTCTCTGGACTGAAGTAACAG